>NC_051182.1:92074628-92093642 GCF_013339695.2 Rhipicephalus sanguineus | reverse complement strand
CTGCGTTTCTCTGCGACTGTAATGACATCAAGCGCTGTTTTCGCTGTCGCTATCCTGTCTGCGCAGCACCAGAATATGCAAAATATAAGCTTATACAATAATAATACAAAATCAAAGCTTATACACGACGTGCTAGTGGGCCTGTTGCGACTGTTACTACATTGGTGGTGACAATCTACATTTCGAAATTTTTAAGCCATGTAATTTGGGAAACCTTTTCATCACTCACGGAATCACGCAGATTAAGAAACAGACAAACTGTTAATGATGGAGAGAGATGTCTACATTTCCTTGCTTCATTTTACCCCAGTTTTCAACACGACTCAAACACATCAAGCAGTTAAGCTCATTAAAACACTCGCGGCTTGCCATTAGATTCTAGTTTTTCTCTTTGGCACTACAACACCTCAACACGGAATATTGTACCACTACAAAAAATGTCTTTCACGTTAATGTGCTCCTCGCACACGCCAGTTTTTTTAAAATATAAAAAGGCTCGGCTTCACACTTCTCGCGCAATTGAGCAACGCTAAGCACCTATAGGATCTGATTAGGAAGGACGCTGTGGTAAACAGGAGGCTACTGCTTGCACCCTCAACTTTCAAACTTCCCCATCCCCTTCCCCAGTATACTGTAGCATGCCAGAAGTTCCGAACTTGTTAACCTCATTGCCTTTGCCCATTCTCCCGTGTCCTTTTAGTCAGCATCTTTCATGTACTTTCTCTCCGAACGGCTGTACGAATGATAAGATGGGAAATGGCCTCGAAAGTAAGCCCAAACACACAACCCAGTTGCAGCGCCGCTTCCCGAGTGCTCGCAGTAACAGCTGTCTCCATGGCTCAGCCAGTGTGTGTAACGAATAAATTTTCGCCTAGGATAAAAGTAACGCAGCGGTTCTCAAATGGGGGACCGCGAAGCCATTTTTGAGGGTCCGCGAAACCCATTCTCAAAAATAAAAAATAAAATATGCAGCTCGGCTATGCCAGGATGTACATAGCGTTAGCTAAGGTTCAGCTGATTGTTCTTAGCTTTCCTGGTTGTCAAGGTTCTCCGCTTTTCTGCGCCGCTTAGCAGCATTTGCGCTCTCCTTCTCCGTGGCTATACCCCACTGGCAAACGCCAGCTAGCCGGTCTGACAAATGGCTTACCTTTCTGTCCTTCCGTTTTTCTTTCCCTCCCCCTCCTCCCCGCTATATGTATACCCTCACTGACACGTCGGTGTATGCCCGCAAAATGAGAGGCGTTATCAAGCGGCTCCGGCGCAGCGTCCGACGGCCACTGCGTCAGATGCCGCCAGCGTCAGACGCCGCCGCGCTCCGCTCCGCCACGTGCGGCGGCGGCGGCGGCTCCGGTCCACCAGCTGTGCGCCGTGTGACGTCACTGCTCCTTGCGCATGCGCACTACGACTCTCAAACTGCCAGCCAAACTGCTCTGCCTCGGCCAGCGTAGCTATCGCTACAAAAGCGTTTTTGGGGGCACAATATGTCCCATGACACCGGCCCCTTCTGATTTTTGGGGTGCTTCGCTGCATAGCACTTTTTCACTGCGGCCGAGCTGACCTATGTTTCCCTGTCTCCATGAGATGGCTGTAAAGCGCAATTTTCTACAATATATACACGTGAGCATACTTTGTCTAGGGTTGCACATTAGAAGACCAAACATAGCTAGAAACAGGTTGAGTAGCTGCAGACCGCCCAACTTATTGACAAGATGATATGGAATTGGCGTGGCACTTTAGTTAGACCATTCTTTGTCAGGGAGAAATAATATGCGTCTAATTCAAGCTGCATGATGTGTAAATTTATGACCAACCTTTTCTCTCACTACAAGGGGTTTCTCACCCCTTCCACCGGTCCACAAGGGGTCCCCGAAACATCTATGGATGAGAACCGCTTAAGCAATGTTTTGCGAGTAGCACACTATGAAATGACTCTGGTATTACAAAGCTTATTCGCCTTGAAATAGCACATTTCCTGTAATAACTTGAAGTTTCCCAAACGCTCTTTCTGCCTTCATTAGATGCTAAAATGTCGCTCCTACCTAAAATATTATCGCATATTACAGCGCGCACGTCGACAAAGCCACGTAATAGAACAAAAAAAATGTCATTTGCAAATAAAAAACTTCAGATGGCACAGTACGGCTATCGAACAAAAGGAACACGGCCTTCAGGATGTAGACATGGAATCCCATGAGAGCATTATGCACCCAGCCTCCCCAAAAATATTTAAGACAATGGAGATTTCTGTGTTGAACATTCTATCTTTTGTTTAAATCCTTACTCGGTATTGAAAAAGCAGTCGACATTCCAGACATGCCAAGGAGCGACATATTCGATGCGATTACGGTTCGCTCATTTCAGTGGAGCCTTCGCACAATCGGCTTAGATAGAAGCACATCGGCTTTTATTTTAATTTTTCCACAGTGTCACATTCTTTTCTGGGCTGCTGCGCTAAAGAAAACTTTCATCGATTTGAGCATAATACCATTCCGAGCTCCATTACACACTTAGTTACGAACCGCTACTTTGCCCTGCCTTTTATTTTATTTTTATGACACTAAGCTTTTCCCCAAGTAACATGGAGAAACACAATGATCTAAACATTCAACAAGCACCGTAGTCGAGTATTGGAACGGATTACGAACTATTGCCGCCTGTCGAATACCTAAGATCCTTTGAGTTAATACGTTTAGCCCGATATTGGCGCCCTGTGTTCAGTCGCGAATGTGCGCATTGGGCAAAGGAAGAAAAACGCGCCTGACTTGAACTGATTTTTTTTTAATTTGTGGTTCTGCCTAGCGATTCCCCAAGAATTCAGGGCCAGTTAAGCTCTGAAATTGTTTCTATCAACTTGGACGTTTAGAGCTTTGAGTTTTGTTTACTCCTTTTTGAAGATGCGGATAAGGCCACTGGTTTTACACGCACTGCCACTCCCGCTTCCTGAGCTTGTCTTATGTGTATCATCTTCTGTCAAGAAAAAAAGTTATAAGATAATTTTGAATTCTTATGTTATTGACTTCAGGTGGAATTTGAATTATATGTTTGTTTTAAAATTTCGCACCCAGGATTGATTTTCAATGATCGATATGCACTTTAACTCTGCATCGCGATGCACCATGGTAGTAAATATATTACACAAGAGACAACGATCACCAAACGCAATAACACGCTATTCCTGTAGTGGAATGTGCAACTGAGTGTAGAATGAAATTGAGCCACCTCACGACCTTCTTTTTTAAAAACAGAAACATACATTCTATGAAGTCAGAGCAGATGAGCCTGACTGCGGTAAGGGAGCATGAAAATGACTCCTTGCTTATTGAATATAACTAGGGCTCAGTTTTTTCGGATCAATCCGAAAAAATCTGATAAACACTCGCCGGTAAAATTTTTGAAAATTTGGATTGATCCGACGAACTCCAATTTTAGCGGCCAACGTTACCCTGTTCTGTTCTTTATCGAACGGTAATGTTGCAAGCGGTCATTGATACGTCGGCTGTTTTGGCGGATATAAACTTTACCTCACGTCAACAGTCCCTCGTAGACTGCACCCATCGCACAGATGGGTCATGCCTCGGTCAACGGTGTGACCCGTCTGAGGTCTTCGCATCACTTGTCGCAAGTCTGTTGGACCTCCATGACGAGAATGACAGCTCCACGACTGCATCAGACCTTCATCGATTCTAGGCTGCTGTCGCTGAAAAGCGGAGAGAGACAGCTGAGAGGAACCTTTGCGATGCACTCCAGTACGCAAGTAAATCGTTTTAGTATTTTGTTGAAATCGGCGCGCTCGAAACCTATGCGTCGATTATTCAGTTAGTGATTCTTCAATCTGGCGACGTGAGCCAGCTCATGAGTGATATTACGACCTATCGTAGCTATGAAATCAGTAACATTGTCAAACCCCTGTCGTTTTGGATACTTTCCACTGTCCAGTGGTCAGTGCTTTTCCGCTGGAAGCTGAGTCTTCTGCATCCTCTTTTTTCTAGTGCAAACGTTGAAAGGGCGTTTTCAAAGCTGGTAATCATCAGTCGAAGGAAGCGCGCTTCCATCAGTGACAACAAGCTTGTAAGGTATGTTTGCGTCTATTACAACAAGCTTTAAGTTTGTAATACGCACAAGCGTAGGTGTTTTTATTCAAGCATTTTGTGCTTGTGTGTACATGTGTTTGTGCGTTCAAAGCTTCCAGGCAACTGGAATACGCTTCGTGTGTCCTGATGTTTTCGTGCTCAGATATCATTTGATCTAAGGTTTTGGATTTTCAGAATAATTCAAAATTAAACTCCGAGACTCGGACATTTGGCGATTTAGGAGAAATAAACAACGATAAACGCCGGATTACCGCCAAAAAATACACTCCGAAAAACGCGCCCCGAATGTCAAGAAAAATAAACTCCGAAAACACGGAGCCATAAACAAAACGCAACAAAATTGTACTAAATGTTAGTACGGGGCATCTCACGCGAACAAAATAACAAAATTTGCGCGCTCATTGCCTCATCAAAGTCTTCAAGGTAATTCTTGAAGCGTTACTCTTGGTATTTGAATAGAAATAATAATAGTTGTTTACGTCCCAAAACAGCTCGAGAGTCTCTCGTTTGGAGTCGCTAACGAGCACAGCGTCGCGAAATATTGTTCGAATGGGATGGCAACGGCAGAGTCGTTGCGTCATTTGCCTGCATCGAAGATGTCGAGGCGTTGCACATGTGCATGTGTTAACACGCACTTGAAACACGAAGACGAACCTTCGCAGCGGTGCACAGTGTATACTCTTTCGTGCACGGCCCGCAGTTTTTCCTTTCGCGCATTGCGGAGATCGGAACGTTGCCGAGTGAGTTCCCAGGGTTGCAGAGATTAGGAGCGCGGGGCCGCATGTATTCGCTGTCCAGGTTGGCTACCGGCCGCTGGCCGCCGTCCTACACGAGTTTACTGGAGTTAACACGGAAAACCACATCTGAGGAACGTAGCACACAACTAATGAAACCAACATACCATTAAGCCAAGGAAAGCATAGGGGACATTCTTTGTATTTTTTTATTGTAGCGTAATGATTTTGACCTAAGGTGAAATGAATTAAAGCAGACGCAAAGTCATCCTTTCCGTCAGTGGGATCTGAACCCACACCCTTCGAATTACATTTTTAAGCTCTGCAACGGAACGTTGCACTCGCTGTAGCAGGCACGGCCAAATGAACTGGACAGACAGTTAGACCAGGGAAAGCATAGATGACGTTAACTGTTGTCATTAACTGTAGTGTACTATTCTGAAGTAAATTGGAATGAATTGAAATGGACTAAAATTACCGTTTCTGTCTCTGGGATCCCATCGACGGAAAAGGTGATATTTCACCCACTATGAATAATTTCAAAATAGTTACATCATTACCACCATATATATAGTTAAAGACAACAATTAACGTCCTGTATACTTCCCCTGGTCTAACTGTCTGTACCTGCATCATACGCAAAATAGAAATCTCGCACCGGCACTGCATTGCAGATCAAGTGCCATTGTCTATATAAACAGGGTGGCCGGTGAACACTAGTGCAGCGCGAACAGTCGATTTTCTCAATCAAGAAACTCGTTAGCAGACGCTGCCTGCGTCGGCGTTGTCTCTCGCGGGCGAGGGGGCGTTCTCGTTCCTTGCGAGCTGGTAGCTCAACGTTCATCGCAGAGAGCGCGTTTCCGTAGTCAACGCGCGCCGTTCGCTCTCTCTCGCCACACGGCGAGCGCTGAGGCGGTGGCGCCCTCTCTTGCGCTTAAAAAAATGGGCCGTCCCGACAACCATAGAGTTAATATACTGACTCTAGAGGAAAAGCTGGGCCGCGAGACGTATAACTATAGTGCCTAGAATATACTTACTAGTGTGCCGACCGCCGAGCGTTTCCAATGGGAGACGCTGGCACCGACGGTGATGCCTTCCGCCGGACGCCACAAGACGGCGACACTCTTATGCCATCTTCGACAAATCGCCCCTGTGCGCACCGGGGCACCAAGGCGCTACGATGATTGGACGAAACGGTGCACCGGGGCGCCCCGGTGCGCACCGGTTGCGATTTCATGAAGATGCCATTAGGTACCATGCTAACCGAGCGGCGCATCAAGACAACCGCGCGCGTTGCACGCGCGTCGCGCGCGTCGCTCAGTTGCGCCTTCGGATGCCCGTTCGTAAGCGCAGTCGGTTGTGATCAGGGAGTTAAGAAACTTCCGTTGCGGTAAACTTGTGGGGCGTTGTCGCTTTCGAGCCAGTAGCTATGATGTCTCCGCATGTAACTGCTCAGGTTTCTTTTTTGTGCGCGCGCTTCGCACTTGTTTCTGTTGACAGAAGCGCCATGTGGTCGCAGAGAAACGAGGCGTAAAGACAGCACCTGTTGTGTCCATGTTGTACGAGTGGCTACCGCTCACACAACTAGCGGGTCTCATTATCAGCGCTCCTGTGGACACAGAAATTTAATTAAGTTTAGCCGAGTGGGAGAATAATATAAAGAGCACAAATCGAAGACTAACTCCGGCGGCTGTCGTTTGTGAAAAACACTTCAATAATTGCTACACTCAGCGTCATTAGGTGATTACACAGATAATTAGTAAAATATGTGTCGTTAGGTAATAAATAGAATATAGTATAAAATAGTGTAGTTTGCTGATTAATTGGATAATTAGTCAAATATGTGTCCTTAGGTAAATAGACAGATCATTAGTAAATGTATGGTAATTATATAGGTACAAATTGCCGTGAATTAAGCATTTGTGTCATGTGTCGCATATAATAGTATTTTTCGAAGAAACAGCCGGTATCGCGCAGCGTATTAATGATAACTGCGCGTACGATCGCTTGTTAGTGCTACCAAATCAGATTCCTTCGATTACGCTTTGCACCCGAACCAACGTTCCGCAGCGCGAAACTGGCTGGGACAGCCGTCGGCGTCTCTCACAGGCGCGCGCGTCGGCTAGAGACGCCGCTCGGCATAGCATGGTCCCTATGGCTATCGCCGTCTGGTGGCCGCCGGTGGAAGGCATCATTCTCCGTGCCACCGCGACGCCCGCGGTCGGCACACTAGTAAGTATATTCTAGGCACTATAGTATAACCACATGAACGCTGACATCTTGGAACGTTGTCATTCTTGCTATCACATATCAATCCTAAAGAAGCATCTGCACAATGAAAAACTTGCGGATATTGTTTTGTGTTTATTTTGAATACGTCTACGAAAGAATACGACGGCTATTTATGCAATTTACTGCGCGCGGAAAGGAGCGTTTGCAGGCTGCTTAACTAGATGGCACCACCATATCAACACTCGCGAGTACGCGAGTGTGTGCTTGCGGCCGATTGCGCCGGTTTGCGCGTCGTGTTAAAGCCCCTGAAACTTCGTTCGCGTCGTGTATCTCGTAGTTGTCATAGTGTCCCGTTGTGTGCGTTTTCTGTCGCCGCATACCACTCGACTTCATGTGACAGCCCTTTTTTTCTTTCAAGCTGAAAACTTCAGTGCGAACCAGGACGGACGGCAAAGAAGAGATGAGACAAGCCCTGAAAATTATGTACGAACTAGTCGCAACCGCTATTTTTAGACTTTTTAATGGCGATAAAGCTTCGTGGGCCGTGTAACTTTAGTTTCGATTGAAACTTTCGGGAGATGTCTCACTCACATTCGCCGCTGCATGCTGCAATCGACATTTTTCTGCTTTACGGCTCTCTGCGCTGAAGTACGGCAGCAATGAGCTGAAAAAGAACGTGGATACAGGTGTCTCGCCATTGCAAGTCGAATCAGCGCGCCACCACGGCCTACGGACTTTGCTTCGAGCTGCGAATCTGTCGAGTGACCTTTGTGCCAGCGAACGGAGAGAGAGAGAGAGAGATAAACTTTATTTACAATAAAAAAATTCTTTTGGGGGAACCCTAGTCGAGGGCCCCACTGGGCTTGGCCGCCCGTTCAACCTGGTCGATCAGCGCTTGCTGATCGGCCAGGTCTGAGCTGGACAGTCGCGCCTCCCACTGCTCCAACGTGTGTGTTGGTATCGTGCCTGTGTGTGTCAGGTGTGGGGGGTGTTTAGAGCAGCCCCAGGTAATGTGGTAGAGTGTAGGGCTTCCTCCGCACCAGGGGCAGGAACTTCGATAGCACGTAGGGAACATGGCGTGTAATCTCTTTAAGTGGGGATAAACCCCAGTTTGAATTTTTCTCCAATTTAGGAGAGGAGGCGAACGGAGAAACTTTGGTAGGGAGTGCCTAGTAAAAACCATGCACAAACAGGTGGAAATTATAACTGTTATCAACCGGACCAGCTGCACAGACAACCGTACACTAACACACGGCTTCACGAATCAAAACACAGCTGATGTTCTCTGAACAGCGCGTACCTGGCTTAGGTTTGTAGATTAAAACTGATTACTACCGTCAAATATAGCGAGCGTCTCAGGGTCTGGCAACGCTGGCAACGATCGTTTTGTTCCATCATGGCGGAACCCATGCGGTTATAGGTTTCAATGCATGGGCCCTATGGGGAGCTTTTCCTCTAGAGTCAGTATATTAACTCTATGCCGACAACAGACGACGATGCATGATGCACGCCGACATGCCGAGACCCTATGGTGCTTTGCCCCTAAAAATAACGTAGCTCGCACTGAAGGCGGAATGCTAAAGAGACAGCGGAGCTAATGCGGCCTAGGTAGTTCTGGCTGTTGCTGGTTTGCTAAGTCTCGCAAATTTTCGGTTTCTTTCTTTCGTCCTCTGTTTCTGTCTACTTATTTCCTCTCTCTGTTTTTCGTGAATGTCTTTTTTTTTGTCTCTGTCTATTTCTATTTGTTTTTTTTTCTTTCTCTCTGTCTATTTCATTTTTTCGATCACTCTACCTTACTTTTCTTCCCTCTCTTTCTCTCTCTTTCTGTATTTCTCGCTTGTTTTTTCTTTCTCTTTTTCACACTATCTATATCTCTGTCCCTTTTTCTTCGACTCACTCTCTTTCTCACCTTATTTCTCTTTCTGCCTTCTCCCTATTTCTCACTTTCTATTTCGATGCTTTGCTTTACTCTCTCCCTCCTGCTTTTTCACCTCTTCACACTCACTTGCCTTTCCCACCCCCTTCCGATACTATGATATACAACGCTATGCCATGCTCTCTAGCGTGCCTGAATAGCCGAGTGGTTAAGACGCACGTCCTCGGACCGTGGGTATGCGGGTTCGAAACTCGCCTCATGAAGCTTTTTCCCCTAGAATTTCTCTTTCTCTATCTTGATTTTTCTTTCCTTCGCTCTCTCGTTGTGTACCTCTCTCACTTTCTCTCTTTCTTTCTCTGTCTTTCTCTACGCGGTGTCTTGCCCAACAGTCATTGCATCCCGCGCTGGAGAAAGCATGCACCTAGAGTGCCATGCAGGATGCCCGAGCTTCTCGGGCACACGAGTTGGCTCCAAGCTCGCATTGACGGCGGTCATGGCAGCAAGACAGTGCGGAGCATGCGATAGCAGCGTTGATAAAAACGGCTACAAGAACGATCATGGCGTCACAAACGGATGTGCGGCAGTTGCGGCGGTTTTCAAAGGAACCCTGCGTACGAATGCGTCAGCGCCGCCACTCAGTCAACATTTTGACAGTGCAGCGACGTCAGCGTGATTGTCGCGCTAACTTTTTGCCAACTGATCATCGCGCCACCCGCGGGCGTGTTCGTGGGCGTTTGTACTCTTTCGGAATATTCTTTCTTTCCACCTGCAGCATGGAAATTTCCACTGTCGAAGGCAACAAGGGCGCACACGCAGCACTCTCGTGCAGCTCGTTTCGCTTCTCTGGAATATTACAGATAAATAAATGGACAGGTTACTGCTATACTCATATTACACGTCTGAAGATTATTCTGTAGTAACAAATCGGTACAAACAATGTCTCCACAGATAAGTAAATAGTAACATTTCTCGTCGCAAATCGCACCAGGGGCGCTTACTTCATAGAAGTGAGTGGTACGTAGTGAGAGCGGTGAAATTGAATGCGAGACATAGTAGCCACGCGATGGTATAACCTTTAATTCTTCGTGCGTGTGTGCATAGTCCGTGCGAATAAGCTCATAGATAAATCGTGCCGCTCGCCCGCGTTGCGTCGTGAGCGCTGCTCCTCGGTAAAAGCAAACGTGGTGGGCGGACCTGCTCTTCGCCGCGGGCGTCTGTCAATCATAGTCATTTACGCGCGAACTCGGGCACAAACTCGTTGATTCTGAAAAGGCGCCAGTTCAAGTCGTGATTGTCATAGAGCCGGTGTGCCTGTCAAGTGTTCCATGCGGTGGACCCCACTCAGCAGCTTCTTTGCATATAAAATAATTTGGTGAGCTTGCACTACTTGTGCAAAGCTGGGGCCATTGGAGGAGCTTGTGATCACCTAGCGTCTTCTAGATAATTACTCAGGTTTACTTCGCAAGGTCCTGAATGGCACAGAGGTAATTAGCACAATCCTAATTAGCACGATCCCAATTAAGACGATATCGGTGTGTAAGTCCATGATTATCTTGGTACATAAAAATATAGTTAGTAGAGCTTTCTGCCGCTTTTCTTGCATGGGTGCACTTCTGCACTCATTGGAACGACAAACAAACGAACGAAGGCGCCTCTAGTTTGACGACACCAACCTACCTTCTCGACTGCCCTTGACGCGACGCCGCGTTCCATCGTAACCAATGAAACGAAGCGCGAGCTGAGGGATAGATTTCACCTACTCGTACTGTTAGCTCGCTCAAAATGGGGTGTCGTGAGAGCTCGGGAAGATCCCAAGTTTCGCCGAAATAGGGCCATCCTGCATAGCACCCCTGTACGGGAAGCGAAACACAAGATAAAGAAGACAACGAAGATGGATAAGAGCACGAAGAGAGCGAGTGCCGTTTCATATTTTCTGTGCGGTGCCAGCGTGTGATGTCACACCAGCTGCGCCCTAGCGCACGTCATCGCTCGGCGAGGATTATCCAGTCCACAGATTACACATTACGCCCTACTTCAACAATTCCACTGTTGGTACAATTTCGCACGATGTTGCGTAAGAGCGCGACGTCGCTTTCGGTTGCGACGTCATATTCTATTTCGTTGTTCTTCTGTTAGTTGTTTCCATGATACGTCGATGGCGACGGTGGCAACGTGCTGACAATTTCTTGAATGTGGGCTTCCATGGAATCGTAGAAACGTCGAGCGGGAACTATAACATGGACAAAGAGAGAGTGAAAGACACCAGCACTGGGGTCGTTCCCTTCCTCTTTGTCGCTCTCATGGTTCGCGCTCGATGTTTCTAAGATGTATATTGGCCAACTAGCTCGTCTTTCGGTCTCACGTCCATGGAAGTTACGCATCCGTTTTGTATATATATATATATATATATATATGAAAATAACGAAGAGCGCAATAGGGAGGAAGCAGGCCCGTAACTATCAAAAATAGGGGAAAAACATCTGCGAACCAAGAAACATTAATTGATAAAATAGCAAGAACATTAAAATGAACCCATAGATACCGCAAGACTGGCACACATGTGTGAAAGTATTTCTTTTTTTTTCCACTGGCGCGTGTGCGCGGCAGAGAGATAGATGAAGCTATACGTAAGCCTTTGCACGTCAGTTCATGTGCACTCTTCATTCACTAATATTCTATGCGATGCGCTGGTATTTTCTGACGAGCGTGAGCAACGATCTTCTCAGTAAGCAGCATCGTATGAAGCTTTAGTATTCATGCTTTTGTTGACGCATTTGCATTCTCTGACGGCCGTTTCTCTTAAGGCTCGTTCACACTGAGACATTCGGCGGCGAGAGCGCGCGGAATCCGCTTCAGCGGCAGCGAGATCCGCCGGAAAAGGCCATTCCGCGCCGATCGGTCCTGGACCGATTTTTGCGGAAGCTGCCGCCGGATTCCCTCACCGCGAACCATCGGAACGCGAGTCGAACATTCGAAAAATGGTGGCGCGCTTGTGATATCCCAGTCGTCCAAGCCCACAGCAACGGCGAAGTCTTTGGTAATCATCCTGTAGCTCTCGATAACTGCCAAGTGTTGTCGCGATTAGCATCTTTGCAATACATCATCGCGATATTGTAAAACGGGTAGCATTATCTCGGATCTACCAAGCTTCTCGCGTCTTGAAAATCAGAACGACCAAACCACAACTGCTTGCGTCGTTCTTGTTCGGCGAATGCATGTTTTTCCTCGCCAGTCATCCCCAGAAGTTGCTTTCCAGCAGGCCCAGCAGTTCGATGACCCTGTTCCTGTTTATGCGCTTCGCCGTAACGAAACGCGTACACAACGCAGAGCGCGTCGATTGCCAGCGTTCCTTCGCGCGAAGCGACGGTGACAACTAGGAGCCCTAGTTTCGGCGGTGCGGTTGCTAAGTGGTGTGAACAATGTGGAATTTCGGCGGCACGAGAATTCCGGTCGCTGTGGCCGGCGGATTTCTCAGTGTGAATGAGCCATTAGGGTGCGGATAGCCTTTCGATAACTTTGCTGGCCACGAATTTCCATCACGCTATGGACAGCTTTGTACGCCTGCACAAGCACAAGCTCACACCGTGTCCCAGCGTTCGCGAGGAGGCATTCATTTAGGAACAAAGCGCAGTGGCGTGACACAAAAGGAGTTTGTACACCCACTTTCTTGCCGGTGATTGCTTACACACAACAACAGCCGAGCTCTTGTGTCGTGCGGTTGAAGATGTGTGCTTGCGTGACACGTTCTTCGGGCCACGCTAAGGGTCCGGCTTCGGAGGCTCAACCGAAAAGCAGTTCGCTCGCAGTGATTGCGAGCGAGCCACAACTTGAGAATAAACCGACAGATGTAGCTTCGACGCGTAGAAACGTGCATGTGGGCGAAGTACTTTGACTCGAGCCTCGCCATCCAGTTCGTTGATTGACGACAAACTGAAGCACCGTATTCTTACGAGAAGAAAACAAGCTCCTGAAGCTTAACGCCGGGCGTCTCGGTGGAGGCGCTGCTAGCCTGCATGTAACCACTGGTTGCGGCCTGAATAAACGAAATGAAGTCCGTTTCCTATATGAAATACAAAACACAGGCACGTCCCCAGTTTATGTATTAAGAAATGCTGCACAGAATATAACAAGTATTGTGATTTCGATTCGTGTGGTAAACAGAACTATTTCCAACGAAAAATGACAGGAGGAGGTGACTGCCCAAGCGTAATTTATGTTGAAGAATAAAAGCGTTTTATTGAAAGCTGCTGCGAGTTTGAAAGCGCGGTCGGTCGTGAACATGGCAGCAAGATCAGTCAATGCAGTCCGATAAGGCGCATACTCTTATAATAACAAAGCTTAGACAAACGAAACAAGTTCATGCAAACAGCTTATTTCAACAATGGTGCTCGCAGCATTCTCTGCAGGTACATGTTATTTTCTTCAGTATAAAACTGAATTCACTTGCAAAAAAGAAAGAACTTCTTCGCCGCCATATTAGTTTTGTTTCTCTCTGACTAAGCTCTTCTCCACCAGCGTTACCCAATCACATGTACATCTTCGGTAGCCGGAGATGCGCAAATTCTAATAAATGTACGGACAAACTAAAATTTTATAATAAGGATTTTAGTTCGTCCGCAAACTCCTTGGGGTTAGCGTATTTCCGGGTTACCAAAAGCCTCCTAAAAGGATCACAAAACTCATCGACAGCGTAAGTTGGCGCAGCTATTCAAAGCAAGCTAGCTTGATACCCCTCTTTATGTCCTATAGAATTACCAGATGTCACTGCTACTGCAGAAAATCGCGCTGCGCTATTAATAAAAATATCAATTCTTTGGCTTACGCTGTATCTCGATACCCGAACGTTGCGATGCACTAAACTTATACAAGCGAAACAATACCGGAAATCATGATGTGAAACGATATAGCCTGAACACAGTGTGGTATGGAAAAGTTGTTGTTAGTGGGCGTTCAGCATATAGCGAAGCCTGTTTCCGGATACTTAATCCGAGACGAGCATATATATGCATCGCTCTCGCTTACCTCTAGCGCCTAGCTGTAATTTTCCATTCCAGGAAATGTATGGTAAGCCATCTTCATTATTATAAATGTACTACAGACCAGTGCTGCGTACACTTTAGTTCCAGCATCTGTTCCACTTCTTTCTATTATTGTATGTTCTACGGCTAAGCTTCCTCTTTCAATAAAAAATTCACTCAGAACCCCCCTCCCCCCCACGTCCAGCCCCTTCATAGTGCCACTAATTTATAGGCACTTCAGCAACTGTAACAGTTCCGCAAGGACAATGATGCAAAGTAACGTTTTTACCCACTCTGAATTCAATAGTGTAACGAGTGTACAGCCTTACCAGGTTTACACCGCTACATGGTATATCATGTTCTCTAGCGCATTATCAGGTAATAAACAGTATAATCATAATCATATGATCCAACTATCATGGTTCTTTGTTAAAGGCACAAGTGCTGAACAAAAGCCCTAGTCTGGGAGCACAAACATGCTATCTCGGATCTAATACTCTTACCGGTAGAAAGGACAAAGAAAAAGGTGATCGAAAATCTCTTTGCAGCCTAACAGAATTTTTGGCATATATAGTGAATACACAAACAAATAAATTCAGCAGGGCGTTACAGCGAATGCCATAAATGCCTCAGGAAACTGGAAAGGTGACCGTCGGCGTCGGTGGCGGCGGCGTCAACACGCTTGCTGCGATAAATCATTATTACGTGAGAACCTCAGAGGCTGCAAAAATTCATTACGTCATCTTTACGTCACGATTAAGTTGCATAACGTGACGCCGCGGGGTCACGTCATCACATAGATTGTAGCTTGGTCAAAGATGGGCCGACCCCGAAGGCACTACAAACCACAAGGATTGAAGAAAGCTTACAATGCATCCGATCCCGGCAGCAGCGCATTGGGTGCACACTTCTTTTGGGCATGGAAGGGGAGGGTATTATTACGATTAGCTGAGAAGAAGGTGGCTTTTGCCTTCGAGTCGTCTTGGCAAATGCATAACAGACCGGGCGACATTTTTTAGTAGGGCGCTTATTATAAAGCCTATTTTGCCAATTATTACTGAAAAGTTTACATGTTGAAGCAAAATATAGAGATTCCGGCTAATTGAAATAAGCCACAAAAGCGCAGTGAGGAGACTCGAAGTGCGCAATACGAGCAAATATTTGTGAATTCGTAGTGAAACACCGCCGACGCTTCTGTAGTGAACTTTGACGCAGAAAATAGGAGGGTGACAACAAACATTTCGTCATGGTATTCGCCGTAGAAAATGTTTGCGAATCGTACTAAAGTGAGAGCCACTGACGTTGGAAATATATGAATCTGCATAGCATCGAGGGTTGTTACTGCGAATGCATCAATATATTCATCAACATGTCGTTGTTGCCGGGCGCCGACCCCCAACGAATAAGGCTTGGGTCGAGTGAACGGAAGCCGACCACGTGCACTACAAACGGCAATGAACAAAAATCTGGGAGAATGGGTGCTTCAGTTGGAATCGGTAAAGCTCGCGTACAACGCCCACACATGCGTCAGCAAACAATACGAAGTTGGGCGGTGGAGTCTGGCAGGTGGCATCTCTTACGAAAGTCTCAAGAACTGCGTGTCGGAATCTCCACGCAGGTAAATGCTTTCATGAAACAAACCGTATCTGTGCTTGCATTCCAGCGCATCCGTGGTCAGCCTTACCTCGTTTCATCCGGCGCACCGCAGTGGTTAACAAAGCACGACTCGTAGTTGCTGAAGTAGCTAGGAGTCAACCCACAACTCACAAGAAGATTGATCATAGAAAAGAAGCGCGAAACTACAGTGCAGTAATGAAGATTTGGAGAAAAGCAGTGGGACATAATCACAGCAGGTAATTGTTGGGCGTTTATTGAAATAAAACGAAAATACATGAAAGAAATCGCTATATTCCATATTTTTTGCTATTGTCTTCTTCGTCGTCGTCTATTTCGTTAAACTAAAAGCCAGTACTAACAAATACATTAGGCCCCCAAGCACCACCAATGTCACCAGAGCCATGGTCGAGAGCACAGAGTGCCTGCTTGGCATTGGCTCTGCAGGTGGTGGGTGGCAGCAAGGAATATCACCCAACACCGATGGCATCTGCCGCCCAGGTTGACACAGTAACTTCAGCCTAAGAAGCGAAGGTCAGGGCAAGAACCTCGCCCACTGGCTAAGCTGTTAGTGCTTGGTTGATGATGATAGCCGGCATTAACTATGTAAGCTTGGCCGGTGGGACCGGTTCCAAAGCAGTGCCATTTTTTTGCTTTGGCATCAGTGTTTTTTCTGTTTCTTCGATGTTCTAGCATGGTTTTGTTTTTGAGTGCGGATAGACAGTCGTCAACAAGGGAACATCGATTGTTTGGCGGTTTGATATCTCGTGTAGTGGGTACCTTCTATTGGAGGTGTACAGCCACAACAGCGGGTATACGGCGGTGCCCTGCGCAAACCACATTCAGAGAGTGGTATCAGCGCTGGCCTTATCTGTTTACACCAGCGAAAGCAAACTGGAGGTGTGTACCAGTGTCTTCGATTCACTTTCCTGTCGTCGAAACACCGTTTCCTTCTGGAAGGCTCTTGGTGTAGGCTTCTGCGACAGGCGATGGTTCATCTTTCTAAGCCGCTGCATGAGGACAAGACACGTACGCTCAGCAATGCGATGGCGGTGAGAACCTATTTTGCAGCTGTAATGTGCCTCTTCTTTCCTTGAGTACGAGCATTGCGTTCAGCCCAGGACTTTTATAGCTTATGCCGTAGCCAATGAAACCGAGAGAATTAAGCCAATAAAAGCATAGGGGATATTGTTTATTCTGCTTAACTGCACTGTAACGATTTTGACCTAACTTGAGCAAAATTAAATTGGACGAAAGAAAAACGCGAGCAGCTTGCATTAGTGGTGCAAGACTGGAACAGAGAGCGCAGCAAGTGTTCTGACACCCAAGGAAGAAGTTGCTATCCCAAGCCCGTGTTTCTCACCGCATAAACGACGTAGAATTGGCTGGAAAATGTCACGTGAGTAGTATTACACGATTTTTCGGCGGCACATGTCACGTGACAAGTGTAACGTGGCTATGGCGCGAATGTGATGCGACAAGTGTTACGTGATGTTAGCGGGAACATATTGACTAGTCTTACCCGATTTTACGTCACGTGACTAGGGCTACGTGGTTGGGCGGGAACATGTCACTCGACTAGTGTTACGTGACTTTACGTCCCCCTCCTTTTCCGTCTTCCTTCTTTGTCTCTCTCTCTTGACCCGAAGGTCGCGGTATCGAATCCCGGCCGCGGCGGCTGCATTTTCGATGGAGGCGAAAATGTTTGAGGCCCGCGCACTTAGATTTAGGTGCATGGTAAAGAACTCCCGGTGATCAAAATTTCCGGAGCCCTCCCCTACGGCGTCTCTCAAAATCATGTCGTGGTTGTGGGACGTTAAACCCCAGCTATTATTAATAATGTGGTCAGCCTTAGCATGTCCGCCGACGCGTTGTTATGCTGATTTATAGGCTTTGTCATAACTAACCGTTGAAATTCATTTGCATTTGGTATTGGAGTGGTTGGCTGCTCTCGTGTACGGCTCTTGTCTCAACGAGCCACTTGACCACGTTTTCGGCGACTGTTTTACGTTGGTATCACAAGGACACCTTCCATTGTGATTAGGCCGTTTTGGATAGCGTTCTGTGGCTGTTTTTAGCTCCTTTACGATAGACGTAGATTAGAGCCAATCACGGTTGAGAAATTGAACTCCAATCAGTCTTAATTAGATCAGCAGTGGACCGAGTGACACAGTATTTGATGCATTCCAAAATGGCAAACGTTCTAAGAGCTCTCCAACCCACACAATGCACCAACAGAACCACTAAACTGCACTGAAGCGCTACAACATTACCGACAAAGCCGTATGTACTTCCCACCATAATACAAATCACTCAACCGAGAGCACGCTGTTGCCTGGCGGAAGCTCCAGACTAATTCATGCATTTCTTCATCTCTGCCAACCCACACAATATCCTTCATACTGCCCCCATTGCGGAGCGAAGCCCATGTTGTATCACTGCCCCAGGGAAATTCCACAACCACTGGGCTACAGCCCTGTTCCTTCACCATCACATTCCTCCTGGGACACTGCGCTGACCAGATCAGAGCCGCAGGAGCAGCGTCGGCCGATCCTTCGGGCACGTGGTGTGGCGCGAGCTAATAGGGCCATGAACTAAGGGCTCCACCCGAAGTGGACGATCCTTTAGGCCTGCCTAAATGAATGTTTTCTCTCTCTTTCTTTCTCGCAACCGCGCCAGCTCGCGCTTACGATCGGGTTTTGACGGGGCTAAACTAATCGGAAGACGGACCATACAAGCTGCCGCAGCAGAGCGCAGCGAATACATTTTTGTGGTTCTAGCGAATAACAAACTTTGAGCGACTGTCCGCCCTAGCGAAGTGATATTCTGCGCTTACAGCAGGGGATGGTGCACCTATGCTGCGATTCTGTATACCGCTCGTTTTTTAGATGCGAAGTATCTTGTGACGGAGTTCAATCCGGTGGTGGTGGTGGTGGTGTGCGACGTTACCACCTTTACTGCACATGCGCATACCCTCTCCACTCACCCTCTCCCCTCCCCATCCCCCTCTCCACATCCGCTCCCCCTCTCCACTTCTCATCTCCCCTTCCCCTCACCACTTCCTCTCTTCCATTTTCCCTCTCCACTTCCCCTCTACCTCTCTCCACTCTTCCTCTGAAACACGGGCTAGACATGCCGAAATTCTCTCCTGCGCAACGCCGCGATGAGCACCAAACGCATGCGCGTCCCCTCCCCCTCTCTCTCCTCTCCTACGCTGCCCCCTCTCGCAAGCCTGCCGACTGCGTTCACCGCTCGCCCTGTGAGAATTAACGGCCAGGCTAGAGGGAGGACAAGACGCGCGTAGCGTTCCTCTTCGCGTTCCACGACGCGAGGTCGGTAGCATGCCAAAGAACGCCAACGGAACGCGATCGTGGAAGTGCTCTCCGCTTGGCATCGCCTCATGGTCCCCTTTAGCGGGAAATGTTGAATTTTTTATATTCACATACAGC
>NC_051182.1:92049026-92074528 GCF_013339695.2 Rhipicephalus sanguineus | reverse complement strand
GCATATGAAGAACACCAAGACGCTTTCGATTTTGCGATGGCATAACTTTTTCAGTTTATCATATTCCTATTTAAACGCTTCGCAACATCATAGATCGCGTACCAAACCAGTGCATACATCTACATTGTATGAGAGGAATCACCGTGAAACAACCACTGCTCCTTCTTTGCCGCACGTGCGTTCTTTTCACCGCCGCTTCAAGTGCGTTGCTGTTTTTTTATGTGATTGTGCTACAAAAGCTGCACCAAGAATGCTGCACGTGACACTGTGAAATAACGGAGGGACTACGACAAGTATGAAGAAGAAAAATAAACGGCAATGAGCAACACACCTTTGGCCTCAGACAAAGCGCCACGTCTGCCTAAGTTGGGCGTCTAATCCATCAAAAGCCAAAGCAGGGCCAAGCATCTGAGGAAACGTGAGCGAGCTCTGGGGAACTTTTTCTTGTCATTCTATTTGTCTACCACTCATTGAAATTGCTTTGCTTTGAGAGTCTGTGCAGTGAGAATTCCGTCATACCTGAGAATGTAATTTAGAGGCTATTAAAATGGCCCTATTAGGGTAGGTTAGAAGGGAAACCACGGCGCAAGTAGAGGGAGAGCGGGGTGTTATTATATATTATTATCTTTTGTTCACTTCATGGTAGGCCTTCATTGTCGAAACAGATGATGTAACTCTTGCAATTCAGATATCGCTTCTAACGGAAGAAGCGACCACATTACTTTTTTCATGTTTGTTTAGGCAAAAGACTGACTAAATTCGCAAAGTAACGTCAGTTACAGAAACATTAGAGAATGACAGCGTTCTTGCAAAACAGATCTTTCAAAGCAGCATAGGAAATTGTATAAGCAAGTGCTTCAAAATAAAGCGTACGCCCATACAGGGCTACTGTTGACTGCAATATTGCAAAATGTCATTGTTCACCTAAAGTTCGCGTTTTTGTATTGCTGTCAACATGATACAACTGTCACAACAGGCCAGTAAATAGCGTGCGCTACTGGAGAGGCGGTAGAGTGCAATAATGAAGCCACGTCGGAGACTAACACGCAAGTTTTGACATCCTTGCCTTCCTCGCGGTCTCAGAATAAACTAGATATATTACATTCCTTGCAGTCTTTGTAAAATATGTAGCAGCCGTGTTACCTACTTTTATTGTTGCTAGTGTTTGTTGAAAGAAATACATTTTAGGCAGACATATGCGCTGAAATTTTCATTTCCCATAAAGCATTAGTTGTATAAAGGAGACCATATGGCTCCAGTAATGCATAATATCATTGCATAAAGTCAATATGATGAATTCGAAAACACGCTCAGCGCTAGCAGACAAGGACGGAAGATGGGCGATGCCACAATTTTTGGCGTCGTCTCTTACGTTCCTGTCAGCTAGCGCTGAGTATGTTTTCGAATTTAGTTTACCAACACTCCACAAAAATGGCAATCACTCCACTCTTTATCATGTCCCGCTAAAAGTGGTAGATATAGCCACGAAACCGGACATTTTTTGTCTGCTTTCCTGGATATAGTCAGCATTAAACCAGGACCTGATTAAAAATGGATGATTATGAGTACTGAGACAGGGGTTTACAGTTATTAACAAACGGATCAACAGCGAAGGTGACGGAGCAAATACAGCAGCGCCGAAGGCGCATCAACGTCTCGGCCGCGTGACATCATTCGCGATGAAATAGCAGATCAGCGAGTCCTTTGGTCGGTCCATTGGATGGGAAGTACGTAAAGAAACACAACGAATTTTTTAAAAAAAAGCACATGCAAGTGCGCAGGACGTGGGGTTCATTGGAGACGGCGATGTGTCAAACGTTTTGGGACGAAGGAGATGGCATCCAGGCGGCGACAGTTAGGCTTCCTGAGTTCTTGATGACACCTGGACACGATATCACATCGAACTCCTTCCCTAATACCTTGGATAGGGAATGTTTTGACGGTGTCCTGCCCCAGCTGAACCACCGCCTCCAGCCGGGACAACTAGACTCGGCTAGCGAGTACCAAAATTACATCCAATCATTGCCTGTCTGCATCAGCTTCGACCATACACACATATTCAGAGCTTTCATCGTAAATTTGCAACATTTATATGGTCATCAACATATGAATCCATGAGACGAGACAATCTATTTAGACCAGTTAGTGACGGTGGGCTAGGTCTAGTACATCTGTACGTGTGGCAAATTGTATCTCGCTACTTCTTTTTCCGCGACGCTTCCCACCCTATTATTCGAACATTCTTGCAGGTATACCTGGTAAATGTGCTACCTGATCTAGTAGTTTCATCCGATTCTTCTCCACGACCATGTTTATGGGGATTTATGCGAGAAGTTTATTGCTCTGTTCGTTTTTTAACAGTTTGGTTTTCAAACTATTATTTGTACTGTGCATCACGTAAACATCTTTACAGAGATTTAATAGCGACGCTGTTTCCGCCACCACTTTATCGTGCAAAATACTTGGGACTGCAAGGACATGATGTCTTAGATCGAGTACGTAAAATGCCACTGACACCATCGACAAAAACGTTCTTTTTTAAATTACATTCAGAGACTTTGCCTGCGAGGATTTGGCTTCGTTCAAGAGACATTTTTGTGTCGTCCGTTGATTGTCCTCTGTGCGAAGTGCCAGAAACAAATGAACATTGTTTTATAAGCTGCAGAGCTGCAATCTTATTTTGGGATGTGCTCCAACGAACTCTTCAAAAAGACTTTGTGCTAAATTCACATTCCGTGCGATATCTCTTGCCAGCGAGTTGTAATGACGTACCATTTGACATGCTTCTTCTCATTGGAATGCATAGTCTCTGGAAGACGCGCATGTTGCAGAGAAACGCAGAGCCGATAACTTCCTCAACAGCCCACTTCATTAGATGGCCACTCAGCTAAGAGATGTATACGAGCAAATCGAAAGTCAGCCAGAATGGTATCCGGCATTGGTGAAGTGCTTATCCTTACCGCTGTTCTAGCATATAATTGGAAAAGGCCGTTGCTATAGCGTTACTTCATGTATTCGCTATAGAGATGATTCCGAATTTGATAGTGCCTTCTGTTAGTCATTGTGTCGCGATAAGAGCATAATCAACATATTAGTTCTTTGTATTGAATTGCGTTCAAGTGCCATGTCTGTGTTGAATAAATACCATGAAAGAAAGAAAAAAAATTCAGCGTAGCGCAATGGTAGAGAACTCGCTAGGAGATTGAGAGGTGGCGAGTTTGAATCCTCGTGGTGGAGCTTTTTTTTTCATACGGCTTTTTTTTCTTTTTTTATAGCACTAATGCTTTCTATATGACTTTCTTTACTAATATATTTATGTAGGGCACGTAGGCATCCCGGTTTTAACGCCGTAGAGCCGTTTTGCGTTGGAGTACCCAGCGCCTCCCAGTAAAACGCCGCTCCAGCGGCCCAGTATCTAGCGCGACGCTGGGCCCATAATCAGGCATGACACTGGACGCTGGTACCCGGTGACGCTGGGTTTTGTAGCCGTTCTTGCTTTGCGCAAAACTACCAGACGCCGAAGGCAAGACAAGCTATAGCCTCGCCGTCAATGCTCATGAGGTATCAGAGGAATCATGTACAATCCTATGCAAAGCACACAAAATAAAGAAACAAGTTTTCACAGAATAAACGTAATTATTACAACACCTCCATAATTCATAGGATGCTTCGGGGACCAATCCATGTTAATTTTTTTCTGATGACTCATTTTTGATCCCTATTGGGCAAAAAGTGGAATGTTTGTAATTCTAAGGGTGGGCAGGGCCAACTCTACTTGAAAAACACAGATCTGTCAGTTCGCAGCGTATTCATTCTATGTATTATCTCCGTAGGCTCCATAATATCATCATCATCATCATCATCATCATCATCATCAGCCTGTCTACGTCCACTGCAGGGCAAAGGCCTCTCCCACGTTCCGCCAATCAATCCTGTCCTGTGCTTTCTGCTGCCACGTTATGCCTGCAAACTTCTTAATCTCATCTACCCACCTAATTTTCTGTCTCCCCCTCACGCGTTTGCCATCTCTTGGAATCCAGTAAGTTACCCTTAATGCCCACCGTTCCATAATATGGCTCCATAATATGGCTAATGTTATATGACTTCTGACATTACAAAGAGTATTTGGTTCTATTAGGATATGACATATCTGCCATTTATTACTATTCAGACTTTCCCACGAAAAACGTGAAAATGCGTGGCAGCTCTTTCCTTTCTTCAAAACTGAGTTCCTCAACGCGTATTTGCCATGGAAATTATTTTCGCCATCCGGATTCTTAATTTTTCACTTCGCATGCATTGCGTAGTACAGGCAGCAGTCATTGTCGCGGTTACGAGGGACCTGGCAATCGGAATTCACTTCCGTGCGTGATTCAATGGCATGAAAATATTGTAATGAACACAAACTTGTTCGTTTTGCTTACATACTCTTGGATGTTTTCTTTGATGTTTACCCTAGGTCAGCGTATCGGTTTATTTTAGTTTCGTGGTGCCGCCCATCGATCGATATTTATTTTGTGGATCACACTAAAAGTTGTCTATCGAATAAATATAAATGAATGCAATGTATTCGTTGATTAGGCTCGAGGGTTAAGTCTGTTACGTCAAAACAAATATAGAGAAAGTCGAAGCAGCACTTCTGAATGCATGCAGAAACCAACCTTTGCTGCAGCAATACAAGTCTGCACACGAAAAAAAAAAGTATAGAAAAAGTCATAGACGGGGACGGCAGGCATAACATTAAGATGTGTATGCTCAATTAGATTTTTTGCTTTAGCGTCTTCTCAAACAGAGAAGCGCAATCACATACGGGGATCACTTGTAAATGAACAGTGCGATAAAACTTGAATAACGAAAAAAAAAGCAAAATTAAAATGTCGAAAGGATTACCAGTCGCCAAATACATGAAAAAACAGCGATGAAGCTTTGTACTATCTCCCCTCTTTCTGCCGCAGTCCTTTTTATTTGCGCCATGTTTCTTCGCTTATTACAGTGAGCTATTAACAGCAAAAAAGTCTTTGTCCCACTTTGCAGACTTTGCTCAGTGCTGCATATCACAACCAAGATTTAGCGTTGCGTTAGTGCTCATACCTTGCACAAGCTAGACAATCTTCCTCCAAAAGATTTACCTTGGAATGACGAGAGATTTTACAAGCTTGCACACATGGGGCTTTTACGTGCCGTATCAGTTATGTATTTTCAGGGATATGTTGGTGATGCTCAGTCATTGGCTTTGGTATCATTCAGTAAATGTTGCGCTATATGCCGGCAGAACTTGATGTTACGAGCCCACATACTTTTTAGATGATTGAAAATAAGTCGCTCAATGAGTTGAACAAGTGCTTTCTTTTAGCAAGTTCACGCGACCATATTCAAAATACGCATGGCTCGGATATTTCCAGCAGTTTTGTTATATTATTGTGTGTTCTGCGGCCAGCTACTTGCGCATTCCTGTCTATTAGAATACGATCTATATGTAGATAGGCCCTTATCCTGCAATAACAAGTTCCGGAAAATATAATGTTTTTGTCAGCGATCTGTGTCTGTGTCGATGTCTGTGTATGCGGGTGTGTGTGCGTATGCATGTGTGTACCTGTCGTGTGCATGTGTTTGTGCGCGTGCTCCTCGAGGGCATGTCTTATTACACAATCCTTCGCGCTTCAATAATAATCATATCATTACGCCCTAACGTACAGCAACCTGTTGTGTGAGTGTTTTAAATATTTGTCAAAATCCTTCGTTTCATTATATGAAAAATATAAACTACAACTAGAGTAATATAGAGGGAAAAGTCGGAAAGGATTGTCTGGTCTCTTTTGGACTTCGAAGGAAGGATATTAACAA
Organism: Rhipicephalus sanguineus; assembly: GCF_013339695.2. Taxonomy (NCBI): domain Eukaryota; kingdom Metazoa; phylum Arthropoda; class Arachnida; order Ixodida; family Ixodidae; genus Rhipicephalus; species Rhipicephalus sanguineus. The sequence goes on along the minus strand of NC_051182.1, from coordinate 92,068,684 downwards.
GAATAAGATCCGATAATTTAGTGCCAATGAGGAATGCGTGAGACCAAAAAGATAAAACTACGTTTTTCAGTATGATTTAGTTTGAAAAACGACACTGGCAGAACTATTAACAAGAAAGTTCGTTATCCAAGTAGCCCAAGTCATTGCTAGCGACAACCGCGATCATGACATCGAAAGCAAGTCAGGATATGGAAATGTTATGCTTATGAAAGTGCAGAAATAAAAGGATTAAGAGAAATGAAAGTGCACAAAAACGTACAGTGGGGATGAAAAAAAAAATAACGGAGCTCGCATCTACATTCTCCGCTGTTTCGAATTTATTTTCAAGCGGTTGTAGCCATTAGAATGGTCCACATACAATCAAGAACCATCAAGCACCTTTTTATTACCACCAAGGTCAGAGCGTGATGAAAACAGCGCGCTACGCTGTTCGCGTTTTATCCCCCCCCTGCACGTGCAGAATTTATCAGCAGAATGCATTCTTCGCATCACTAGAGCAGTCCCTTACAGTTCTAGGAGCGTTGCTAGCCGTCGCCCTGCCAATTTTATTGGACATTTGTGGGTATATAATGATGACATATCATTATTCTCTTCGAAAAGCCGACACTTATGGGAGGAAATGATGCTTCAGTGAAGCCATCTATCTCTGCAGCTTATATGCCACTCCCTCTTTCACCACCTTTGTTCCGTCCACGCCGTTCACTGATGAAAGAAGCGTGAAGAACGGCCTTCTAGATGAGCCCAATGCTGTGAACCTTCGAATGCACAAACCACGCATCAACAAGCACAAAGGGCATTACTACAGACTTCCCAAAGCTGACAACTTTGAGCGTCTCCTGTCGATAAGTTGTATGATGAAACGACAAATCACTGAATGATACCATGCGAGTAAAACCGAAAAAAATGGACACCATCCTCGAAGCCACTCCAAATACAGGGCGTAGTAAGTCATGCGATGTCTAATAAAATAAAGGCATGATTATTCAATCAATCAATCAATCAATCATTCACTCACTCACTCACTCACTCACTCACTCACTCACTCACTCACTCACTCACTCACTCACTCACTCACTCACTCACTCACTCACTCACTCAGTCAGTCAGCAGTCAGTCAGTCAGTCAGTCAGTCAGTCAGTCAGTCAGTCAGTCAGTCAGTCAGTCAGTCAGTCAGTCAGTCAGTCAGTCAGTCAGTCAGTCAGTCAGTCAGTCCAGTCAGTCAGTCCAGTCAGTCAGTCAGTCAGTCAGTCAGTCAGTCAGTCAGTCAGTCAGTCAGTCAGTCACTCAGTCACTCAGTCAGTCGGTCGGTCACACTGATCTCCACTAGGAGGAGCTGGATGGCGCATCGAGCCCGCGGGCGTGAAGCCACCGGAAGCCGCCGTTTTTGTCCCGGAAGAGACCTTTTCTCTTCTTTTTTAAAAAAAATACCTGCCTGTAGCGCAGTAAACTGTACGAATCGACCGGAAAAGTCGTGAGGGAAGATATTTCACGCGTACGTACCTCAAAGTTGCATTACTTTTTACGCATTTTGTACGTTGCAGCACTCCGCCGTATTCGGACGGTGTCGGCACGGCGTCTGTCATCTTTCGTGTAGCGTTCGTCGGCGTCTAAAGTGAGGCGTAATCGCAGAGTTTGAAAAAATAAATAAGAAAAACGATCATAACAACAGCTACCAGCCGAGAATATTTTAATTGCGCGACTGAGACGGACAGAAGACGCCAGCTTCCGGGACAAACAGGGGACCTTCCGGTGGCTTCACAAGCGCCCGCCTCGCAGAGCGAGGATGCGCCGTCCAGCATTTTTAATGGAGGTCAGTGGTCGGTCAGTCGGTCGGTCGGTCGGTCGGTCGGTCGGTCGGTCGGTCGGTCGGTCGGTCGGTCGGTCGGTCGGTCGGTCGGTCGGTCGGTCGGTCGGTCGGTCGGTCGGTCGGTCGGTCGGTCAGTCAGTTTAATATTCATAAAAAGATAGAATACAGTGCAACATATTTATACACTTGAGACCCTGCAACTCAACGTGTGTTCTGAAATGTGTGCCTGTGACATATAGTGTTATTTATATTCACGTAAAAAATCATATAGATGGGTGTAGCAGTAAAGAAATTCAAAACGTTACATCATATGAAAAAGGAAACTAAACTATAAAAACACGTAAAAGAAAGCGTTACGAAGAATAAGAAACGCAGGACGGTAAGCAATATCTCAATGGAAATTTAGGTTTTTGTAAATTTAGGAATTATACGGAAAGTACTAGCCCAGTGAGTTGGAAAAATACTACCTTTTGGAAATGAAGTTGAAAAACTTGCTGCTAAATGTATGAGTGCAAATTTTCCTTAATTTGTGCGCGACGTGAACTGTTAAAGGTTAATAATGAAGATCGCGTTACCACCGTGTTAATCGTTGATGAAATTAAACTTAAGGGCTATGTATTGTATTCCTTAGAAATTTGTATGTAAGAACTGCAATGCGATAACTGGTGTGATAATACAGCGTTAAAATATGTATTCTATGGTAAGCAAATGATATAGGCTCAGTAGGTTGTGGGCAAGAGAGATTATTCGTAGAAGTGTATTTTCAGTCTAAAAATGCGTTTGTGGTGTCCTGATCTCTTTCTTGTGTCCGTGTTTGCACGCCCTGTCTCTTTTTAGAATGAATACGTACCAACTAGCTCAGCTCTCTGTTATTCTAAGCTGTATTTTCAGCTACCTGAATTGGCTGTAATGTTTTCCGGCACGTAATTATGTAAACTGAGATGCAATACGTCATATACGATTCGACAAAACGGCGGTTAAGGATCGAAAGGGTTCGTTGCGAAAATGTATACCGTATCTTCTAAAAAAGCATGGTTGATCCCTCTGTCATAGGAATCGGTATAACACGAAAGTAAAACGTGTCTTCACAGACGTAGCTGAGCGTTTGTTGCGCATTGTTTCGCCCCGACAAGTTGTAATGTCACGCGAAGAACGGCAAGCAGCTCGAAACTTCCGACGCGTTGCTCAAGCAGAAAGGGCGCACGGAACGAACATACACAAGATGAGCGCGAACAAACAACTGTCACAGCTCGACAGTTAAAGCGCGCTGGTCAAATACAAAGGAGGACGCACGAAATGAACGCACAAGTATACACAGGATGAGCGCGAACTGTCACAGTTATAGATTATTCGTTTGTGAGCAGCGCGCTCCTTTCGCAAAAGCGGCCGCTGCGGTGAGCGAAATGACCTTCGTGCTCTCTGTAACTTGAACGCAAACTTGCGGTGAGAGCGCAAGACGTACAAGATAAGCGCGCGCGCAGGAGCGATCACGCCCTGTACAGACACACGCTCATCTCAACGCGGGGGGGGGGGGGGGGCGACGACAATTAAAGCGCGCTCTTCTAAACGCTCTTCGAGCCCTTCGCGCCATCTCGCTAGTGATAACGAAAACACGCTGATGTACCCTAATCTCTGAGTACCGCCGCTGGTAAGTGGTGTATATAAATGGCACGCCGTTAGTATGGCGAAGAACGTGCCGTTTGTGGCGCAGTCGTTTCGCGCTGCGTGCTGGGGATCGAGAGGTCGCGAGTTTGATTCCAGGTGACGGAACTTCTTCTTCTAGTTTTTTCTTTGCCATATGTTAGTCTTTATATTTTATAACGTCATATCCGTGACGGAAATGCGTCAGCAGAGCCGTGGTGGACCCCGGCATAAAACACTTTCGTGTTAAAAGTCACAGTTTCGCCGCAAGGGCGAAGCAATGAATGCGATAGCAAGAAAAGCGGCCCATGATGGACGCGCTGCTACGCTGCATAAACATCTGCCCCACTGTAGCAACTATACTCGCGGACAACTTTTCTTGGCAATGAAGCGAAGGCTACAGAGCCACAATGCACGTATCCTACCGGTAATGAATCTAGTCCCACAATTGCATCCGTATTTTCTGCATGAGATACATAAAATACTCCTTCATTTTCTACATGTAACATTTTGAGACGGAACGCAGCGCTCACAAGCCAGATATATGTATTTCTTTTACTTTATACGTTGTCACTTTGCGTCTTAGCCTGCGTGAAAAAGTCGCGCCTTTTACCCGTACGTTAGACGCTAAGCAGCGTTTGAGTCGAAATGCAGCGCTAGCCGTCACTTTCCACGGCGTTACGAGACGCGCGCCAAACCGGACTACTTCGCGTAGCAGTACAGTGCAGACGCCCCGCCCCGTAGCTTTCCCTTCATTGCCGAGAAAAGTTGTCCGAGAGTATACCGCGCGAGCAGACAGCGGAGGGGCAAGGTTCTCCCTGCGCAAATATTAGAAGAAGCGAGCAAGCTGGCCGACGACTTTTAAATGCGCCTGTTTAGGGAGCCTTCATGTGCGCGCACGGTCCGTTGCGCTCCTCCCGCCAACTCGCGGGTAATGAAGAAACGCTTATAAGCGCTGCCGCCTCTGAGTCCTGCTAGCGGTAAAGGGTGTGTTTATAACGCTGGCTCGATACCGCGCTTCAGAAGCATTTTTTCTGAATTATTTGTCTTTGGGACTTTAATATATATATACATACTTATATATATACGGTGCATGACGGCGGCGGCGACGGGGACGGGAAAAACCAGCCGAGACTGTCCATATATTTGCTATCGCAATAATATGGGTGTAGTTGTGTAAATCTTGGGAGACTCATGCACACGATTGTGCCTCTCGCGCAGCAACTGAACCTATCTCGACAGTAGAACAACCCGAACTATCATAACTGTTTGAAGCACGCAATTCGTAAGTTTCTAAAGCGACGTTAGCTTATAGAAGCAAACACAATAGGTACTATTTGTGGTATTCTTTGTGATCAGCATATTATGCCCTCAATATTGGAGATTTCGACGTCAATTTTTCACTCGAGAAGCCATTTCAACGTAATCTCCAATTAAAAAACTGAAAGTCTGATGTCACGCCTTATTTCTACGTTCCTATAATCTTGTTAAAAACAAATTTGCGTTTATCTTACTAAAAACGTATAAGCGTGATTACTTCAGCGCCAACAATTATTAATAACTTGGTGCTATATATAAAGCCACACATTAGAAAGTGAAAATATGGTAGAATTCAATTAAAACATTCAGGGCTACTGTTTCAGTGAAAGAGAATTGGCACGTTTTATCTAATACGCACCGTATCATATCAAACTACCTAAAGGAATAAGAACAATTGGAAGAAAAGAAAACAAGTGGAAGAAAAGATGTCATATTAAGCATGCTTGCACAGTTCAGAATAGTGCGACTTCGCGCTCCTAGATTAGCATGGAATCACTTTAATGATTAACACGGGACCCTATTCACAACGAGCCGCTTGCGCTTGTACTGACCGCTAGCGAACGTTTCAGTCAGTACTGATGTCCAACATCAGCACTGAAAGCACGAAGGCGGTCAGTCCACGGCTAAGAGCGCTTACAAACGAACTCTTGTAAATTGTCGAGGGATTCACGATAACACGCCGCGTCTCGGCAATCCCGTTTCAGCTTTTTACGAGGGCGCGGCCTCCGTCAGAATTCTTCGGACGTTCCCTTGCACGACATTCGCGCCATAGCACGGTGCAGTTGCATACATTTCTCTTTACCGTGTGCTGGTCATGCAGGTCGTTTGCCCTGTCAAGCAATATTGTTTCTTTGTTTCGTCTCCTTAGGCTAAGTATATCCCATGAGTTGCAGGCCCTAATGGTTTGTTCAACGCTCGTTCAAGTTGCAATCAAAGTTAATGCACCATCTGGCGCGCGCGTTATGCTCACGCACCACAGCCGAAAAAGATGAACGAGGTCAGGATACGTAACAACCAGAACACGCCGGAATATCGAGACATGACCATAGAAAAAGAGTACTCTTAAGTCATCGACAGTCGCAATACAAGAGATGCCGCTCTACAGGACAGGAAAATAGGTACCCTCACTCTTACGTAAACCTTGCGAGACTTAAGATCTCGAACCAGTTAGAAGATGATGGGGAGAGAGAAGTGGCGACAACATCAAATCTTAGGGCACTAAGCTACTTCAGCTGACCAAGTAGACATCATTCACTGCTACACAATGACAAGCTCGGTCGCTTTATTCACCATTGTAATTAGTGCACCGACAAAGGCTGCGCTGATGGAGATTTTGCTTTAAAGGACGTTGTTTATGCTTGAGTAATGCTAGCTTAATGCTAGCTAAAGAAATCGCCAAAATTTATACAAGGTTAGGAAAATAAAGTCAAACTAAAAAAATAACACTTTCGGACATTTAACGAATGAATGAATGAATGTATAAATAAATGGCTATTCACAGCATGATGCTCGAGCTTTACAAATTCCAATCATTTTTCTTTCTTGACTGAGACGCCAAACTAACGATATCATTATGGAGCACACGCCAGTAGTTATATGAAGGGGAACAGGGGTGTGTGAATGGTAATAAAGTGCCCTCGAGAGCCTTGCCGATGTTTCGATATGTGGATCGATATTTGTGACAGCTGCCCTGTCATCCTTGGCATTCTTGGTTTAAAGTTTTTAAAGCAGGCAGCAAAATAAACACTACCACAGTAGATCTTCAGCTTCAATGCATAAGAGTGACTAAACAGCACAACACTGCATTTTCGCTGCCTATTTGAAGCTTGTTATCTCAAAAATCACTTTAGCTTCAATATTCGTTTCACTTCACTGTGTCTAGTGAAATGGCTACCTTCAATTACTATGCAGCAAGGATTTCCCCCAACGCCCTCTCAGTTTGGTCAAAACGCATTAAAGGATAAACATGGAAACTACCACCAACAAACCTTCAGCACAGAGAACACATCAATTATTCTCCATTTTTCGCACCCACGTGGAAATAATCGCTACCTCAAGCACGTGAACCGTCCGCTATTGATCTCAGTGACTTAATGCGGTATCGATGTGCACCTCTACGGATAATGGCGCCCCCCGTATTTTCTTCCTTCAGTTTTAATATTGCATAGCTTACTCTATTTTTTTCTGTATAGCGTAGGAAACTTGAAGGCGCATACCATGGAGGAAGGAAAAATAAGGAGAGGCCCTGACGTCACGTTCGTGAAGCCTCCACATCGCAATAAAGCCCCTTGATGTTGGAAAGTAGCGACGCTCCTTTATCCACGCCGGCTCATCCTCGCCGCGCCGTCAACCTCCTCTTTTTTCACCCTCTCTTTCGCGGAGCCGGCGCATCCGCAACGCTGAATGGCTGCGACGCGCGATAGCTCCCAGTCAGGTGACCCTGACGTCACGAGAAGCGAGCACAAGCAAACTTCGCGCGCTTTCAGCTGCTCACGCCCGCCATGAACCCTCCAGGCGTCAACCCTCCAGGCGTGTGTGTACGGGTGTGTGCAGGTGTATGCGTGTTTGTATGTGCGCATATGTGCGCCTGCGTTTGTATGTGCGTGTGCGCACGTGTTAACGTGTGAGTGCATGTGCGTGCGTTTGTGTATTCGCGGTGTTTGTGCGTGTACGCACGTATGTGTATGCGTGCGCCTGCGCGTGCGTGTCTGTAACTCTGTATCACTTGTGCATGCGCGTGCGTTTCTGTATCGCTGTGTGTGTGCGTGTGTGTCTGTATCGCGTGTGTATGTATGTGCCTGCGTGTCAGTATCGCGTGTGTATTTATGCGCGTGCGTGTCTGCATCGCGTGTGTATGTATGTGCGTGCGTGTCTGCATAGCGTGTGTATGTATGTGCGTGCGTGTCTGCATTGCGTGTGTATGTATGTGCGTGCGTGTCTGTATCGCGTGTGTATGTATGTATGAGCGTGCGTGTCTGTATCGCGTGTGTATGTATGCATGAGCGTGCGTGTCTGTATCGCGTGTGTATGTATGTATGAGCGTGCGTGTCTGTATCGCGTGTGTATGTATGTATGTGCGTGCGTGTCTGTATCGCGTGTGTATGTATTTATGAGCGTGCTTGTCTGTATCGCGTGTGTATGTATGCATGAGCGTGCGTGTCTGTATCGCATGTGTATGTATGTATGAGCGTGCGTGTCTGTATCGCGTGTGCATATGTGCGTGCGTGTCTGTATCGCGTGTGTATATGTGCGTGCGTGTCTGTATCGCGTGTGTATGTATGTATGAGCGTGCGTGTCTGTATCGCGTGTGTATGTATGTATGAGCGTGCGTGTCTGTATCGCGTGTGTATGTATGTATGAGCGTGCGTGCCTGTATCGCGTGTGTATGTATGTATGTGCGTGCGTGTCTGTATCGCGGCTATATACGCGTGTATATGTATGTATGTGCGTGCGTGTCTATATCGCGTGTGTATGTATGTATGTGCGTGCGTGTCTGTATCGCGTGTGTATGTATGTATGTGCGTGCGTGTCTGTATCTGCGTGTGTATGTATTTATTGAGCGTGCTTGTCTGTATCGCGTGTGTATGTATGCATGAGCGTGCGTGTCTGTATCGCATGTGTATGTATGTATGAGCGTGCGTGTCTGTATCGCGTGTGCATATGTGCGTGCGTGTCTGTATCGCGTGTGTATATGTGCGTGCGTGTCTGTATCGCGTGTGTATGTATGTATGAGCGTGCGTGTCTGTATCGCGTGTGGATGTATGTATGAGCGTGCGTGTCTGTATCGCGTGTGTATGTATGTATGAGCGTGCGTGCCTGTATCGCGTGTGTATGTATGTATGTGCGTGTGAGTCTGTATCGCGTCTATATACGCGTGTATATGTATGTATGTGCGTGCGTGTCTATATCGCGTGTGTATGCGCATGTGTATGTAAGTGCGTGCGTGTCTGTTCGCATGTCCACGCACGTGTGTCTATAACACGTGTGTACGCGCGTGTGTATGTATGTGCGTATCTATATTGCATGTGTATGAGCGTGCGTGCCTGTATCCCGTGCGTATGATCGTGTGTACTATGTATGTGCGTGTCTGTATCGCCTGTGCATGCACGTCCGTGTGTGTACGTATGTGCGTGTCTTTATCACGTGTGTATAAGCGTGTGTGTGTGCATGCATCGTGTGCGTGCGTGCGTGTCTGACAGCGGCATTGACACAAAAAGGCTTCGGACTCACTCATTTGGCCCAATTTAAGTAAACCACCACATTCCTTCTTGGGTGCCTTCTTTTAGCTCATCAAGACCACAATTATGAAAAAAATTCTCGCCTATACTTTATGCTGGTTACATTATATGCGTTAATACACCGTGTTAAGGACAGCCGAGGCGGCGACGGGAAGGTAAAGCGCTCAGCCGCCAGTTGATATACTCATTTTTTTTTTCGAAGCGCTTATTTGTATATTCCGAAGCGTCTTTAAAAATATATTTGTCACTTTGTTCTATCGGAAGCCCACTTTCGTCATGACTATTGCTTGAGAAACAGGTTCTCATTTGACGCTTCAAGGGGCCGATCAAACAAGCGCGCGCAGTGATTTTAATGCGGCTGCGGCGAGCCAGTGGAGGGTTCAGCGTGCCGTGCGCAGCGCGCCGGCCAGGGGAGGGGAGAAATCCGAGGAGAATTGAGGAGGAAAACGCGCGCGCGGAGGAGAGTGTCGCTACTTTCTAGATCAAGGGGCTTTACATCGCAAACACCCGCATCGCCTCCTAGCGAAGGAGCCTCGAAACATTTTGCGATTTCCGCCGTGTCGTTTGCAAGCGCATGCGCGATTCGAGCCTTTTTTTTTTTCGCCGTGCAAGCGGCGCCGCGGTGCAGTCGATTCACGCATGCTGCTCCTTGTGTGTGTTCTTTAGGAAAGCTACGCAATGCCCAGCTGTTGCGTATGGTTGCGTATACCCGGTGCAAATCGCCTGCACTGCGCAAAGTACCGGGTGTCACTTTTCATGTGTACGTACACGTTCGCTTCATTGGTGATCACTAATGCATGGTGTTTGCATGCGAAGCTCTTGGATGTGCGTTCTGTTGCTTCTTACGCATTGTGTCAACTCAGAACACGCGTTAACTTTTGTTTTTGGCGTCTGACGCGCCGTACATAACATGCGCCGAAGGCATCGTACGTTTTTAGAGGCTGTGTCGTTCAACGAAAGGGCAATAAAGTTATGTTGTTGTTATCGGACTACGTGATGTATGTATTGGGCGGTGTGCGCTCGCTGCGTGCTTGTTGTTGTGTGCGTACTATAATTACAAACTTTACGTGCACGATCGCGTATACAATACAGCGGTGTCCTCTTTTCGACGTGAAGTTACGTCAACCAAGGTTGGCGTTGCGCCGAATAGCTACTACGCTCACTCCATATACACGAACAAAGAACCGCTAATCCGGCAGCAGATCGGGAAATCGGGCTACGAGAAAGGGAAGGCCTAACACCCAGCAGAACGCGTAAGTCACTGCTAGGTGAGTTCGAATACGATGATGCAGGGGCTGAACGTTTTTGATCACAGCACGTACCGATCCTGTACTGTTGCACAAAAACGCTCCGCGAAGAATTTCAGCACGCAGCGCTCGGGCCTGCCACGCACGAACAGCCTGGTAAACGTCTGCTTGCAACATTTTACTGCGTGCGAACAGCACAATACGCGCTAAGTTTACGCCGAGACTACAAATCTGCGCAGAAGCAAACCACCGCGGAGGGCACGCTGCGGGGCGTCTGCTGTTTTGTTTGCCCCATACCGGTTTGTTTGCCCCATAAATCTGACGTCACTTCCGCCACACTTTTCGCAATGCATTGAAATACGATAGGGCCTCTCCTTAGTATTCCTTCCTCCATGGCGCATACTGTTGACTTCATCAGCGTTCGTTTTCATAGTCTTTTTCTCTCTTCCCTCTTTCGCTCTCCATACCGATAAACTGCGATTATGTTGTAATTAGAAGGAACTGGTTAACTAGTTGGGATCGAATTTCGCATCGCATTACTTAGTTGCCTTTTTTGTTCGTTGGGCCCAACGTCTTCATACGTAAACCTTCCTTTGTGCCATGCCCATAACACCGTGCACGTAAGAGAAGGTTCGTTGACTTAAACATACTGCAAGGAATCGCAGTAACTGTATTTAAGACGTGCATTTTTCACCAAGTAAAAAGTGGTTTCGTCCTCATTTGGCTCTTTCGCCACCACGTATTCGGTACGTATATTTATCTATAGCTGTAATTATGCAAGGTCGGCTGAAGTTAACTTCCTGTTGAAAATGGTTTAAAACTTTTTATATTTTCTAATTCCCACGAAAAAAACAAGACACTTAGTTGCTTACAATTCGAAACTCGTTATGCATTGCTCAAGTTCTTCGTAAGCACTACCATTATTGACTAATTTGTATAAAAGTTTGGAGATGTTTCTGACAACTTCTACAGACGCCCCTGTGGTACGTTTGCAAAAATTACTTGTCTCGCTCGTCAAATTCATCAAGAGATTTTGGTTTTGTGCAATAAACTTTCTATTGAGCCCCCCCCCCCCCCTCGCCCCCCACCTAGAGGCAGAAGTCGCAGAGTGTCAGGAGGAAACCTTGGAGGCCATTTGAGGGGGGACGACGTCCCAACCAGCGTCCTGCTAAATGTGTCTTGAATAGCGTTCGCGCCCAAAACATTCCTGGAGGTCATGCCACTGCAATGACATAAATGACAAATGCGATAAGTCTCTGATCGCAAGGAACAAAATGACTTATGCTTCACTAAAATTAGTTAAGTATCCATGAAGTTAGATACAATATTCAAGATGGTGTTAATTTCCGCCTAACCTGCATATTCTCGAAAGCAAAGACAATCGTAAACGACATGTAGCGCTGGGAGCAATTAGGGCGTCTTGGTTATTTTCTTCTCTTGTAAAAAAGCCGTTGTAAAGCGTGTGTTCTTATAGTCACTTACACTTCGTCAGACATTCTTCTCACAATGTAGAGTACTTTAGTAAACGATGATGCCATCCGGGGGTACCCTGACGCCAGAAGAATGCGCAAGCCACCAGCTTCCGAGTTTTTGTAAGTTCACACAGTGAGAAGGAAATTAAAGTGTCCTAGAGGAGTGGTCCGCATTTAAAAGGACTAAAAAAGAGAGCACCAGGCGCTGTCTAAAACTCAATAAATTTGGAACTTTGATTCTGTGATATAGTAGAATATGATTACAGTAGTGCTGCAGTCCTAACACGTCGCATGTCGTTTCAACTATTAACAATATTTCTCCGTTGTGTATACCACGTAGCCTATGTGAATAAAGTAAAAGCAAACAGCGAAAGTTTTTCGCCCTTCAGCAAAGACAATTCAAATTCCGGCTCAGCGTCCACCTTCCAGAATTCTTAGAATGTTGGTTACCTTATTCTACAAAAGGAAGCAATGAGCTGGCGATGAACTTTACAATTACACGTGAACTCGCGTAGATTAAGTTAAGTGTGGCAGATAGGACATTATATTTTTCGCAGTACTTGCAGCACGAACGTCGCTCTCAAACCAACGACCAGTTAAGGAGCTGCAAACATTGCTTATTACGATGCCGCATGAATAGACACCCCACGTAGCCGCTGTAGACCTTAAACGTTGAAGTACCTTTTTAAAACAAGAAGCTAAAGTACGTACACACGAGGGGAAGTACCCTGTGAGCGTCCTTGCCGCTAATGCAGTTTGCATGCTGCACGCAGTTGGCGTATTTTGGCACGAGCGCTTCATTCGTCTAAGTGTGCATTTCACTGAAGAAATGGGAGGTCGAAAACTGTTCTAGAAAGGTAATAGCAACAACAACAACAACAAAAATATGAAAAAAAAGCTCCAGCTCTGCGCGCTACACGTGGCATAGTCAAAACCGTAGACTTGAGCAGCAGCTTTTTAAGAACTTGTCCCAAACTCTTTGAGAGCACTTACTGCAAGTACGGATCACAGAAGTAGTAGTAGATCACAGAAAGGTTTAATGCACGCGTGCATTTGTCGAAATATGGTGTAGAACAGCGAGAAAAGAGACCGCATGTTCACCGGAGTGAAAAAGCTCCGTGTTCTTGGAGTGCTGGTGTGCAGCGAAACTGTCAGACATAACTTGCACTCTCTCGTCTGAAACTGCGAGTTTTTGAACCTGCACCAGGCCGTTTATTTTTACAATTCAGCTTCTGTTGCGCTTGCTTCCGTATAGAACGAAGTAGGTGCATAAACGCCGCTGTGTAAACACTTCGAGCTCGTGCTTGCTTTCGGTATTGCAAGAAGCGGTAATAACGCGCTGCCCGTTGAGTACGTATACAAGACATTCCTTCCTTTTCCACTGTATGTTTGGTTGCTAGTGGCAACGAAATGAATATAATCGCTTTGTTTAGAAGGACATCTGTATATCCTAAACAATGTAGCGTGAAGGCCTGTATTATGTGTACATTTATTGATTGATAATTGCGCGAAAATCAATAGAATACTACTGCGGCCACAGGTGAAGGAGCTTTGGAGGAAACAAATCTTTTTTTTTTTTGTTGCTGCCTTTCAGAATTGACATTTCCCTGATATTTACTGGAAATACATAAAACGAAAACAAAACAGGGAGAAGAGTATGTCGTGAACGACTGTTTCAACAGTGCAACGCAATCAAATGAAAGTTGAAGTTGTCTCAGTCGCCCTCTTTTTTTTCTACAGCCTTCACAAAAGTGTTATGTCGCTCGTGCAGCATTTTCGCCAATATTCGACGGATCTTTGCTCGAATACGCGAGATTTCAAGAACTTCAGTTGATAATTTATTAACCAAACAGACACAGCAAACAGCGAACTACGTTGTAAAGTTGTATGAAAGACTTGTAGGACGCTTGAGCTTTGCCTTTAAGAGTAGAACGCGATAACTTAATCGGGCCCCGTGCACTTCGCATTCTCAACTGCTAGCCTAGCTTCGGTTCTCGGTGCATGCGTCAACCGTACCGCAAAGAAACGAACGTCTGTGCGTGTAACAATGGCTGTTTCAAAACTATCCTAGAATGCTTACTGCAAGTACAGTTACGCAGTGGCCACTACGCCATAATTCTTCCTTTTACGAATCAGCGAAGGGTCCACTACGCGTCCGTAAGGGAATGCACGAACCGACGCCGCTGCTCACTTTGTTGATGCTATTCCTGATGATGATGAGCAAACATGTCTGACTGTTTTGTAATGGGTGGGCCTTTGAGACACCCAGTTGTTGCGCAATCCACATGTTTTTACGCCTGGCGCGATTCTACGCTTGTGCCACGCAATATTACCCACGTGAAGGAGACTCCTCCGTCTACATGGCACTGATATAGTGTCTTTTTTTTTTTCGAAGAAGCTTAAAGTAATGAGATGCTGTGTGATAGAACACCTGCTTGCCACGCAGAAGGCACGGGTTCGATTCTCATTGGAGCCGAATATTTTTATTATTTGTTTTATTTGCATCTTTCTCGCTTTTTCGCTCACAGACAACGCTGATTTTTCGCTGATAACTACCGACGCGGACGCCGACACCAGAATTTCTGCGAAAGGAGCTCTTTCACGCTATCGCGTTAAAACTTCAGTCGTTCCCGAAGCTTAACAGCGCTAAACAGTCGCACATTGAACTTAACGTCAAGAAATATGACTAGATGTGGTTATTCCGTACTAATGTATGCCCTTCATATTTACTTGATAACATTTCTTTAGCGAGCGTAAGAGCGTACAATATTTCGACGAAGAACAAGGCTAATACGGACAGGACTATCTTCGCAATAGATTTTCGCTCGCACCAGTGTCACTTAACCAAATGTTATACACGCCATATATTCGTTTAGATTAGAATATGCACCGTCAATACGGGAACTACATCATGCCATCTCGTATGCCTCGAAAGTGACTGAAACCACTCCGCTCATTTCATACAAATTTCCATCATACGGCACGCGTAAACCAAATCAATGCTGCGCTGTACCTCTATTCCCTTTAGCCCATAGGAACAATCACGCTGATGCTTGTCATAATATCTACAACAAGAAGGCCGCGCCTCAGCCATATATATTAATCCAGAAACCATTCTTTCCTTACGTTGAGATCTTTACATGGTCCTCGCATATTTCTTGCTGTAGCACACAAACACGCTCACAGTCATTTATCCATTTTCCCGCCTAAAACCTTGAATGAATGAAACACTCCGCATTGCCTGTTGTTTGCATAACTAATCCTGATCTATTCAAAGCTGCTTCAGTTATCCACTTATAATCATGCAACTCGATCGGAGTAGTGCATCATGACACTTTTCGTAAAATGTCTAAGCGCGACATTTCCAAAGCAGGTACATTTCCGGCAGGGGACCGGCGGCAAGATATCTTTTCGTCCACTTTACTTTCGTCACATTTATATCCTAATTACAAAAAATAACATCCCCTATACGTTCCTTGGCATTATTGTCTGTCAGTTCTCGTTATTCTGTGTCCTAACAAAGAAAAATGAGCCCTAAAAGTAATCTTTCCTTCATTCAACGCGAGGGTCTCGTTCTGGCAGACTCTATGCTTTCACGTAGTATGCGAGGGATTATTGGTCAGATGCCAGCTCGTAAAAAAATTCACGTGCTACGTGACGCCGACCGGCAGAAAACAGTGTTCCGCATTCGCGCCATGGCTGTGATCGGCTCTCACTAAACTCCTATATGTAAGTGCACATATATACCCGATAAAGTGTACGGGGGGATGACCGCCGCCATAGCTCAGTGGTGGAGCATCGGACGCGTTATTCGAAGATCGCAGTTCTGTCCCTGCAGGCGGCAACTTATCTTTTCGCCCACTTTACTTTCTTCACATTTATATCCTAATTACTACAAATATCATCCCCTATACTTTCCTTGCAATTATTGTCTGTGGTTCGCCATAATGAAATGAGGAAAGCGGAAAAGCGAAGAAACAAATTGTAACCAATACCGGCACCAAACGCAATGCCGCCGTGTCGCTTGGACGATTTAACAAAATTTCTAAAAAGCCAGCACCAATAATTTACAGCAGCATTCGCATGACAAGCATACGTCAGTTTCAGCAGTCTCAATATTCAACCCGACAAATGCAGTTCAAGGGCTTCATTAAATTTTCTGCTTCCCAAACGAATACGGGAAGATTGTTCCAGACCGAAACACTGGAAAGGAAAAAAAACTCTGTTTGCATGCCTGTGTTTTCGCAAAAAATATGTTGTAGCGTGTGTTTGTGAGTGTTGCGTGTTGCTCTTCCTGTGTGGGATGTCATGTAGAAAGATGTACATCGGTCAGACTGCCGTTGCGTTAACACAAGGCTGTCTGAACACAAGAGATCACTAACAAATAATGCGTATTCTCACATAGACGGCATTGCTTGGATTGTGGTTGCAAGCCGCTCTTCTCTGAAACGATAATACTTTCCAATCACAAGGATCAGCTAACCAGGGAAGTGATCGAGGCTTTCCATATCACAAAAGAAAAAATGACTGCATCAGCAGCCATCCGTAGTTCTGAGTGATAGCGAAGTGTCTTTTTTGGAAAATCATTGAAAAAACCGTTGTAATATGTAAGTCATGGCCACACGTGGTACACCTGCATGTATGTATATTAACTATGTTTCTTCGAAATAAACTAGTTGCGAGTGCAGCGGTCGTCCTGTCTTTCTTCGTTCCTTTTCGTGCCTTGTCCAATTTGCGCTGCTTCCCACGTAAACATGAACTATCACCAACTCGCCCAATTTTCAACTTTACTGGTGTTCCTGTAGTGGGCTTTATATATGAAGGTGCCGGCATATTTAGTTCTTCATTTGAAGTATTGTGCAAGAATTTGAGTCGGCTAAGTTTTTCTGCGGAAAGCGAATGTGGGTATGTTATGAGCTTTCATGATTTGAGGTGTTGAATCTAGTAGTTTCTGTTTATTCAATAGAAATCTGAAGGCTTTCTTTGGCAACCGTTCTAAGCTATGTATATCTTCTTTTTAATGTACGAAGCCAATAAAGCGGATGGATACTCGAATTTAGGTGTGATGATAGCATCATACGCTTGAAGTTTACATTCATAGTTGCTTTTGCAAGCTTTCTTAATAAATAACGAGTTTCCAAAAAATATGACCTGCACATTGACGAAGTGTGTGCCCACCATGTCAAATGGCTAGGAGTAATCCCTAAATACTTATACTCTGTTACTGATTACTTGTGGGAACCATGTATATATAGGTAAACGCACTAGGATTATCTTCTCGTGTGATATTTATGAACATTGTTTTATCAACGACAAATTCCATGTCCCATGCTGTGCACTAACATGCAATGTGGGCGAAGGGTTTGCTGTAATGTGTCATGTTCTTCAGAGCATGTTATTTTTAAGCATCAACCATCCGCAAAATGTTTAATAGACACTGAGTCAGCGATTGCTCACACTAAATCATTTATACATATTACGAATTATAGTGGCTCACAACACTTCCCTTTGGCACACCGCAAGTGAGATTGAGAATCCTAGATTACACTAGATTTAATTTCAACCAACTGCTTTGTATTAGATAAGTAAGCTTCAACCCATTTAATAACGTAAAGCGGCAATCATATCTTATGTAATGTTACCACATGAGACCTATGCGGCGTTTCGGTCATCTCCCCCTTGCAGCATAAACGCAATACTTGTGTGAAATTCTTGGCTAATAAGAAAGAAAATGACAAAAAATAATACGCAGCAACTTCGTTAACGCAACTTGGACCCCTAATAGAGTCTCACATCTGAAGTCGACGCCAAGTCCCTTTCTGAGTCGCATAACAGATGTTGCCGAACCGGCGCATTTACGGCAGTATTGAAAAAGAGGTCTTACAGCCGGCAACTTTCGCCAGCTGACGTGAAAATTATCGCCGTGCAGTCGATGCCGACAAGAACGAGTTCCGGCGCTTTAAAGGAGCGGAAACCCATGAAATATTGATCTGACCAACTTTCGCCCGCAGCTGCAACTTCCCAGAACGACGACCTGACACTTTGAGACGTGCTCGTGGAGAATGTTTGCCTCGAAATTGAGGCCGTGTCGGCGGCAGATGGTCCCAGGCTGTGTTTTATATGCTAGCCTTCACCGATATCGCTCGTGGCACTCGGGTGAAAAGAACAAAGGAAGCCACAAAGGGCGTGTCACAGTGAGTTCCGGTAAACAACGCTGCACATTACGATCTCCAAGAACCGAGTTTCCTCGTCTGTGGTTTATAAAGGCAACTCGACCTTATAGGCCCCTTATCTAGAAACGAATGCGAGATCAATACACAAAAACATTTCGTTAGATCTCACGCACTGTGGGAATCGATTTCATGTGAACTAGTCAGCGAGCAGCGGCGTATGCCCAATTTTTTGGCTTTGAGCCATGTCTTACGCGGCAGATCCAAGTATTGCTGCACTTTAGGCAGTTGCGTGCATATCGTAAGCTTACTAGGTACTTTACTGCACTGGTTTCTCAAGGTTAGCTCATTGTCCGACGTAACGTCGGCCCTCACGTTACAGCACAGACGTTACTTTTATCGAAACGAATTGTAAAGAGCGTTCGTTGGCACATTCCTCCGGAGAAGAAGAGCGCTACACTGTAGCTTGTTAACAAATAGGAGTATATAATGTAAAGTTTGATGCACGTTTAAAAGCGCATAGCCAACATTGAAACGACAATTGATGTTAGGCAAAGACCTACACTAAAATTGATAATAGGCAGCTCTTGGTGCAACAGATCTTAATACACGATCTGTACCACGTTGTTGCTGGCTAAGAGTCGTTGCAGCACGTTTTTCAGCGTTTATCTGCTAAACGAAAATGCCAATGGGTTCAGTGTTATAAGTGTCTATTTTGGCAGTTCGTGTTGGTATACATTGCGAATCGCCTGTGGCGCGTATCGGCATACTATCAGCCGTGGTATGCGTGTATGCTCCACACTTTACAGGGGAAACGGTGTCATAACGTACGTGGCAGGCATGTGATGTTTTATTCATGTGACGACCTCTCAGTTATGTTCCTCATACACTCAAGCCCTACAGCGAGAATTGCGGTATATGCAAAGCTAAGGAGGCGACATCTAGAGCACAGATACATTGGCGGGCACATTAGATAGATAGATAGATAGATATAGATAGATAGATAGATAGATAGATAGATAGATAGATAGATAGATAGATAGATAATAGATAGATAGATAGATAATAATAGATAGATAGATAGTAGATAGATAGATAGATAGATAGATAGACAGACAGACAGACAGACAGACAGACAGACAGACGACGACAGACAACTAGATAGATAATAGATAGATAGATAGATAGATAGATAGATAGATAGATAGATAGATAGATAGATAGATAGATAGATAGAAGATAGATAGATAGATAGATAGATAGATAGATAGAAGACAGACAAGCTGCTTTTGTGTTCAAGGGAAGATAAACGGAGCACGAAATGATAATTACTCGACCTAATTTCCTTTCACGCGTCGAAAAGGTAACGTAGTGGGACGATAATCACCAAATATTTGTTTCGGATTTTCGCTAGCGCCCATGTTTAAAGCGTAAGCAGAATCGATCACTTGTGCTTAAGTCTCTCACCGAGCGGACGCATAAACGCCACGCGGGCGGACGCCACAAATCAAGCACGCGTTGCATCTACAGTTCCGCTGTAAGAGAACGCTGGCGAAAAGCATGCGCGTTCATATCCCAAAGCGCCAAAACACCTTCACGATCTCTTCGCCTCGCTCGAGGTCGACGAGCGAAAATGATTACGTGCGGGATGATTACAACAAAGATGCTATACAGTATGGGTCAGTGTGCGTAAGAAATGCTGGCTGTCGTATACAGTGGACGCAAATAAGCGCTGGTGCCTACTTTCTCGGGCTATTCGTTTC
>NC_051182.1:92012015-92048926 GCF_013339695.2 Rhipicephalus sanguineus | reverse complement strand
TGCACGTCCGTGTGTGTACGTATGTGCGTGTCTTTATCACGTGTGTATAAGCGTGTGTGTGTGCATGCATCGTGTGCGTGCGTGCGTGTCTGACAGCGGCATTGACACAAAAAGGCTTCGGACTCACTCATTTGGCCCAATTTAAGTAAACCACCACATTCCTTCTTGGGTGCCTTCTTTTAGCTCACAAGACCACAATTATGAAAAAAATTCTCGCTATACTTTATGCTGTTACATTATATGCGTAATACACCGTGTTAAGGACAGCCGAGGCGGCGACGGGAAGGTAAAGCGCTCAGCCGCCAGTGATATACTCATTTTTTTTTCGAAGCGCTTATTGTATATTCCGAAGCGTCTTTAAAAATAATTTGTCACTTTGTTCTATCGGAAGCCCACTTTCGTCATGACTATTGCTTGAGAACAGGTTCTCATTGACGCTTCAAGGGGCCGATCAAACAAGCGCGCGCAGTGATTTTAATGCGGCGCGGCGAGCCAGTGGAGGGTTCAGCGGGCCGTGCGCAGCGCGCCGGCCAGGGAGGGGAGAAATCCGAGGAGAATTGAGGAGGAAAACGCGCGCGCGGAGGAGAGTGTCGCTACTTCTAGATCAAGGGGCTTTACATCGCAAACACCCGCATCGCCTCCTAGCGAAGGAGCTCGAAACATTTTGCGATTTCCGCCGTGTCGTTTGCAAGCGCATGCGCGATTCGAGCCTTTTTTTTTTTTCGCCGTGCAAGCGGCGCCGCGGTGCAGTCGATTCACGCATGCTGCTCCTTGTGTGTGTTCTTTAGGAAAGCTACGCAATGCCCAGCTGTTGCGTATGGTTGCGTATACCGGTGCAAATCGCTGCACTGCGCAAAGTACCGGGGTGTCACTTTTCATGTGTACGTACACGTTCGCTTCATTGGTGATCACTAATGCATGGTGTTTGCATGCGAAGCTCTGGATGTGCGTTCTGTTGCTTCTTACGCATTGTGTCAACTCAGAACACGCGTTAAACTTTTGTTTTTGGCGTCTGACGCGCCGTACATAACATGCGCCGAAGGCATCGTACGTTTTTAGGCTGTGTCGTTCAACGAAAGGGCAATAAGTTATGTTGTTGTTATCGGACTACGTGATGTATGTATGGGCGGTGTGCGCTCGCTGCGTGCTTGTTGTTGTGTGCGTACTATAATTACAAACTTACGTGCACGATCGCGTATACAATACAGCGGTGTCCTTTTTCGACGTGAAGTTACGTCAACCAAGGTTGGCGTTGCGCCGAATAGCTACTACGCTCACCCATATACACGAACAAAGAACCGCTAATCCGGCAGCAGATCGGGAAATCGGGCTACGAGAAAGGGAAGGCCTAACACCCAGCAGAACGCGTAAGTCACTGCTAGGTGAGTTCGAATACGATGATGCAGGGGCTGAACGTTTTTGATCAGCACGTACCGATCCTGTACTGTTGCACAAAAACGCTCCGCGAAGAATTTCAGCACGCAGCGCTCGGGCCTGCCACGCACGAACAGCCTGGTAAACGTCTGCTGCAACATTTACTGCGTGCGAACAGCACAATACGCGCTAAGTTTACGCCGAGACTACAAATCTGCGCAGAAGCAAACCACCGCGGAGGGCACGCTGCGGGGCGTCTGCTGTTTGTTTGCCCCATACCGGTTGTTTGCCCATAAATCTGACGTCACTTCCGCCACACTTTTCGCAATGCATTGAAATACGATAGGGCCTCTCCTTAGTATCCTTCCTCCATGGCGCATACTGTTGACTTCATCAGCGTTCGTTTTCATAGTTTTTTCTCTCTTCCCTCTTTCGCTCTCATACCGATAAACTGCGATTATGTTGTAATTAGAAGGAACTGGTTACTAGTTGGGATCGAATTTCGCCTCGCATTACTTAGTTGCCTTTTTTGTTCGTTTGGGCCCAACGTCTTCATACGTAAACCTTCCTTTGGCCATGCCCATAACACCGTGCACGTAAGAGAAGGTTCGTGACTTAACATACTGCAAGGAATCGCAGTAACTGTATTTAAGACGTGCATTTTTCACCAAGTAAAAAGTGGTTCGTCATCATTTGGCTCTTTCGCACACGTATTCGGTACGTATATTTATCTATAGCTGTAATTATGCAAGGTCGGCTGAAGTTAACTTCCTGTTGAAAATGGTTTAAAACTTTTTATATTTTCTAATTCCCACAAAAAAACAAGACATTAGTTGCTTACAATTCGAACTCGTTATGCATTGCTCAAGTTCTTCGTAAGCACTACATATTGACTAATTTGTATAAAAGTTTGGAGATGTTTCTGACACACTTCTACAGAGCCCCTGTGTGGTACGTTTGCAAAAATTATTGTCTCGCTCGTCAAATTCATCAAGAGATTTTGGTTTTGTGCAATAAATTTCTATTGAGCCCCCCCCCCCCCTCGCCCCCCACCTAGAGGCAGAAGTCGCAGAGTGTCAGGAGGAAACCTTGGAGGCCATTTGAGGGGGGACGACGTCCCAACCAGCGTCCTGCTAAATGTGTCTTGAATAGCGTTCGCGCCCAAAACATTCCTGGAGGTCATGCCACTGCAATGACATAAATGACAAATGCGATAAGTCTCTGATCGCAAGGAACAAAATGACTTATGCTTCACTAAAATTAGTTAAGTATCCATGAAGTTAGATACAATATTCAAGATGGTGTTAATTTCCGCCTAACCTGCATATTCTCGAAAGCAAAGACAAATCGTAAACGACATGTAGCGCTGGGAGCAATTAGGGCGTCTTGGTTATTTTCTTCTCTTGTAAAAAAGCCGTTGTAAAGCGTGTGTTCTTATAGTCACTTACACTGTCAGACATTCTTCTCACAATGTAGAGTACTTTAGTAAAACGATGATGCCATCGGGGGTACCCTGACGCCAGAAGAATGCGCAAGCCACCAGCTTCCGAGTTTTTGTAAGTTCACACAGTGAGAAGGAAATTAAAGTGTCTAGAGGAGTTGTCCGCATTTAAAAGGACTAAAAAAGAGAGCACAAGGCGCTGTCTAAAACTCAATAAATTTGGAACTTTGATTCTGTGATATAGTAGAATATGATTACAGTAGTGCTGCAGTCCTAACACGTCGCATGTCGTTTCAACTATTAACAATATTTCTCCGTTGTGTATACCACGTAGCCTATGTGAATAAAGTAAAAGCAAACAGCGAAAGTTTTTCGCCCTTCAGCAAAGACAATTCAAATTCCGGCTCAGCGTCACCTTCCAGAATTCTTAGAATGTTGGTTACCTTATTCTACAAAAGGAAGCAATGAGCTGGCGATGAACTTTACAATTACACGTGAACTCGCGTAGATTAAGTTAAGTGTGGCAGATAGGACATTATATTTTTCGCAGTACTTGCAGCACGAACGTCGCTCTCAAACCAACGACCAGTTAAGGAGCTGCAAACATTGCTTATTACGATGCCGCATGAATAGACACCCACGTAGCCGCTGTAGACCTTAAACGTTGAAGTACCTTTTTAAAACAAGAAGCTAAGTACGTACACACGAGGGGAAGTACCCTGTGAGCGTCCTTGCCGCTAATGCAGTTTGCATGCTGCACGCAGTTGGCGTATTTTGGCACGAGCGCTTCATTCGTCTAAGTGTGCATTTCACTGAAGAAATGGGAGGTCGAAAACTGTTCTAGAAAGGTAATAGCAACAACAACAAAACAAAAATATGAAAAAAAAGCTCCAGCTCTGCGCGCTACACGTGGCATAGTCAAAACCGTAGACTTGAGCAGCAGCTTTTTAAGAACTTGTCCCAAACTCTTTGAGAGCACTTACTGCAAGTACGGATCAAAGAAGTAGTAGTAGATCACAGAAAGGTTTAATGCACGCGTGCATTTGTCGAAATATGGTGTAGAACAGCGAGAAAAGAGACCGCATGTTCACCGGAGTGAAAAAGCTCCGTGTTCTTGGAGTTGCTGGTGTGCAGCGAAACTGTCAGACATAACTTGCACTCTCTCGTCTGAAACTGCGAGTTTTTGAACCTGCCCAGGCCGTTTATTTTCAATTCAGCTTCTGTTGCGCTTGCTTCCGTATAGAACGAAGTAGTGCATAAACGCCGCTGTGTAACACTTCGAGCTCGTGCTTGCTTTCGGTATTGCAAGAAGCGGTAATAACGCGCTGCCCGTTGAGTACGTATACAAGACATTCCTTCCTTTTCCACTGTATGTTTGGTTGCTAGTGGCAACGAAATGAATATAATCGCTTTGTTTAGAAGGACATCTGTATATCCTAAACAATGTAGCGTGAAGGCCTGTATTATGTGTACATTTATTGATTGATATTGCGCGAAAATCATAGAATACTACTGCGGCCACAGGTGAAGGAGCTTTGGAGGAAAACAAATCTTTTTTTTTTGTTGCTCTCGCCTTTCAGAATTGACATTTCCCTGATATTTACTGGAAATACATAAAACGAAAACAAAACAGGGAGAAGAGTATGTCGTGAACGACTGTTTCAACAGTGCAACGCAATCAAATGAAAGTTGAAGTTGTCTCAGTCGCCCTCTTTTTTTTCTACAGCCTTCACAAAAGTGTTATGTCGCTCGTGCAGCATTTTCGCCAATATTCGACGGATCTTTGCTCGAATACGCGAGATTTCAAGAACTTCAGTTGATATTTATTAACCAACAGACACAGCAAACAGCGTAACTACGTTGTAAAGTTGTATGAAAGACTTGTAGGACGCTTGAGCTTTGCCTTTAAGAGTAGAACGCGATAACTTAATCGGGCCCCGTGCACTTCGCATTCTCAACTGCTAGCCTAGCTTCGGTTCTCGGTGCATGCGTCAACCGTACCGCAAAGAAACGAACGTCTGTGCGTGTAACAATGGCTGTTTCAAAACTATCCTAGAATGCTACTGCAAGTACAGTTACGCAGTGGCCACTACGCCATAATTCGTTCCTTTTACGAATCAGCGAAGGGTCCACTACGCGTCCGTAAGGGAATGCACGAACCGACGCCGCTGCTCACTTTGTTTGATGCTATTCTGATGATGATGAGCAAACATGTCTGACTGTTTTGTAATGGGTGGGCCTTTGAGGACACCCAGTTGTTGCGCATCACATGTTTTTACGCCTGGCGCGATTCTACGCTTGTGCCACGCAATTTACCCACGTGAAGGAGACTCCTCCGTCTACATGGCACTGATATAGTTCTTTTTTTTTTTCGAAGAAGCTTAAGTAATGAGATGCTGTGTGATAGAACAACCTGCTTGCCACGCAGAAGAGCACGGGTTCGATTCTCATTGGAGCCGAATAGTTTTATTATTGTTTTATTTGCATCTTTCTCGCTTTTTCGCTCACAGACAACGCTGGATTTTTCGCTGATAACTACCGACGCGGACGCCGACACCAGAATTTCTGCGAAAGGAGCTCTTTCACGCTATCGCGTTAAAACTTCAGTCCGTTCCCGAAGCTTAACAGCGCTAAACAGTCGCACATTGAACTTACGTCAAGAAATATGACTAGATGTGGTTATTCCGTACTAATGTATGCCTTCATATTTACTTGATAACATTTCTTAGCGAGCGTAAGAGCGTACAATATTTCGACGAAGAACAAGGCTAATACGGACAGGACTATCTTCGCAATAGATTTTCGCTCGCACCAGTGTCACTTAACCAAATGTTATACACGCCATATATTCGTTTAGATTAGAATATGCACCGTCAATACGGGAACTACATCATGCCATCTCGTATGCCTCGAAAGTGACTGAAACCACTCCGCTCATTTCATACAAATTTCCATCATACGGCACGCGTAAACCAATCAATGCTGCGCTGTACCTCTATTCCCTTTTAGCCCATAGGAAACAATCACGCTGATGCTTGTCATAATATCTACAACAAGAAGGCCGCGCCTCAGCCAATATATATTAATCCAGAACCATTCTTTTCCTTACGTTGAGATCTTACATGGTCCTCGCATATTTCTTGCTGTAGCACACAAACACGCTCACAGTCATTTATCCCATTTTCCCGCCTAAAACCTTGAATGAATGAAACACTCCGCATTGCCTGTTGTTTGCATAACTAATCCTGATCTATTCAAAGCTGCTTCAGTTATCCACTTATAATCATGCAACTCGATCGGAGTAGTGCATCATGACACTTTTCGTAAATGTCTAAGCGCGACATTTCCAAAGCAGGTACATTTCCGGCAGGGACCGGCGGCAAGATATCTTTTCGTCCACTTTACTTTCGTCACATTTATATCCTAATTACAAAAAATAACATCCCCTATACGTTCCTTGGCATTATTGTCTGTCAGTTCTCGTTATTCTGTGTCTAACAAAGAAAAATGAGCCCTAAAAGTAATCTTTCCTTCATTCAACGCGAGGGTCTCGTTCTGGCAGACTCTATGCTTTCACGTAGTATGCGAGGGATTATTGGTCAGATGCCAGCTCGTAAAAAATTCACGTGCTACGTGACGCCGACCGGCAGAAAACAGTGTTCCGCATTCGCGCCATGGCTGTGATCGGCTCTCACTAAAACTCCTATATGTAAGTGCACATATATACCCGATAAAGTGTACGGGGGGATGACCGCCGCCATAGCTCAGTGGTGGAGCATCGGACGCGTTATTCGAAGATCGCAGGTTCTGTCCCTGCCGGCGGCAACTTATCTTTTCGCCCACTTTACTTTCTTCACATTTATATCCTAATTACTACAAATATCATCCCCTATACTTTCCTTGCAATTATTGTCTGTTGGTTCGCAATAATGAAATGAGAAAGCGGAAAAGCGAAGAAACAAATTGTAACAATACCGGCACCAAACGCAATGCCGCCGTGTCGCTTGGACGATTTTAACAAAATTTATAAAAAGCCAGCACCAATAATTTACAGCAGCATTCGCATGACAAGCAATACGTCAGTTTCAGCAGTTCAATATTCAACCCGACAAATGCAGTTCAAGGGCTTCATTAAAATTTTCTGCTTCCCAAACGAATACGGGAAGATTGTTCCAGACCGAAACACTGGAAAGGAAAAAAACTCTGTTTGCATGCCTGTGTTTTCGCAAAAATATGTTGTAGCGTGTGTTTGTGAGTGTTGCGTGTTGCTCTTCCTGTAGTGGGATGTCATGTAGAAAGATGTACATCGGTCAGACTGGCCGTTGCGTTAACACAAGGCTGTCTGAACACAAGAGATCACTAACAAATAATGCGTATTCTCACATTAGACGGCATTGCTTGGATTGTGGTTGCAAGCCGCTCTTCTCTGAAACGATAATACTTTCCAATCACAAGGATCAGCTAACCAGGGAAGTGATCGAGGCTTTCCATATCACAAAAAGAAAAAATGACTGCATCAGCCAGCCATCCGTAGTTCTGAGTGATAGCGAAGTGTCTTTTTTGGAAAATCATTGAAAAAACCGTTGTAATATGTAAGTCATGGCCACACGTGGTACACCTGCATGTATGTATATTAACTATGTTTTCTTCGAAATAAACTAGTTGCGAGTGCAGCGGTCGTCCTGTCTTTCTTCGTTCCTTTTCGTGCCTTGTCCAATTTGCGCTGCTTCCCACGTAAACATGAACTATCACCAACTCGCCCAATTTTCAACTTTACTGGTGTTCCTGTAGTGGGCTTTATATATGAAGGTGCCGGCATATTTAGTTCTTCATTTGAAGTATTGTGCAAGAATTTGAGTCGGCTAAGTTTTTCTGCGGAAAGCGAATGTGGGTATGTTATGAGCTTTCATGATTTGAGGTGGTTGAATCTAGTAGTTTCTGTTTATTCAATAGAATCTGAAGGCTTTCTTTGGCAACCGTTCTAAGCTATGTATATCTTCTTTTTAATGTACGAAGCCAATAAAGCGGATGGATACTCGAATTTAGGTGTGATGATAGCATCATACGCTTGAAGTTTACATTCATAGTTGCTTTTGCAAGCTTTCTTAATAAATAACGAGTTTCCAAAAAATATGACCTGCACATTGACGAAGTGTGTGCCCACCATGTCAAATGGCTAGGAGTAATCCCTAAATACTTATACTCTGTTACTGATTACTTGTGGGAACCATGTATATATAGGTAAACGCACTAGGATTATCTTCTCGTGTGATATTTATGAACATTGTTTTATCAACGACAAATTCCATGTCCCATGCTGTGCACTAACATGCAATGTGGCGAAGGGTTTGCTGTAATGTGTCATGTTCTTCAGAGCATGTTATTTTTTAAGCATCAACCATCCGCAAAATGTTTAATAGACACTGAGTCAGCGATTGCTCACACTAAATCATTTATACATATTACGAATTATAGTGGCCTCACAACACTTCCCTTTGGCACACCGCAAGTGAGATTGAGAATCCTAGATACACTAGATTTAATTTCAACCAACTGCTTTTTATTAGATAAGTAAGCTTCAACCCATTTAATAACGTAAAGCGGCAATCATATCTTATGTAATGTTACCACATGAGACCTATGCGGCGTTTCGGTCATCTCCCCCTTGCAGCATAAACGCAATACTTGTGTGAAAATTCTTGGCTAATAAGAAAGAAAAATGACAAAAAATAATACGCAGCAACTTCGTTAACGCAACTTGGACCCCTAATAGAGTCTCACATCTGAAGTCGACGCCAAGTCCCTTTCTGAGTCGCATAACAGATGTTGCCGAACCGGCGCATTTACGGCAGTATTGAAAAAGAGGTCTTACAGCCGGCAACTTTCGCCAGCTGACGTGAAAATTATCGCCGTGCAGTCGATGCCGACAAGAACGAGTTCCGGCGCTTTAAAGGAGCGGAAACCCATGGAATATTGATCTGACCAACTTTCGCCCGCAGCTGCAACTTCCCAGAACGACGACCTGACACTTTGAGACGTGCTCGTGGAGAATGTTTGCCTCGAAATTGAGGCCGTGTCGGCGGCAGATGGTCCCAGGCTGTGTTTTATATGCTAGCCTTCACCGATATCGCTCGTGGCACTCGGGTGAAAAGAACAAAGGAAGCCACAAAGGGCGTGTCACAGTGAGTTCCGGTAAACAACGCTGCACATTACGATCTCCAAGAACCGAGTTTCCTCGTCTGTGGTTTATAAAGGCAACTCGACCTTATAGGCCCCTTATCTAGAAACGAATGCGAGATCAATACACAAAAACATTTCGTTAGATCTCACGCACTGTGGGAATCGATTTCATGTGAACTAGTCAGCGAGCAGCGGCGTATGCCCAATTTTTTGGCTTTGAGCCATGTCTTACG
The DNA here is from genome assembly GCF_013339695.2 of Rhipicephalus sanguineus. Classification (NCBI taxonomy): domain Eukaryota; kingdom Metazoa; phylum Arthropoda; class Arachnida; order Ixodida; family Ixodidae; genus Rhipicephalus; species Rhipicephalus sanguineus. Next base: position 92,039,698 of record NC_051182.1, on the reverse strand, counting down.
CGGCAGATCCAAGTATTGCTGCACTTTAGGCAGTTGCGTGCATATCGTAAGCTTACTAGGTACTTTACTGCACTGGTTTCTCAAGGTTAGCTCATTGTCCGACGTAACGTCGGCCCTCACGTTACAGCACAGACGTTACTTTTATCGAAACGAATTGTAAAGAGCGTTCGTTGGCACATTCCTCCGGAGAAGAAGAGCGCTACACTGTAGCTTGTTAACAAATAGGAGTATATATATGTAAAGTTTGATGCACGGTTATAAAGCGCATAGCCAACATTGAAACGACAATTGATGTTAGGCAAAGACCTACACTAAAATTGATAATAGGCAGCTCTTGGTGCAACAGATCTTAATACACGATCTGTACCACGTTGTTGCTGGCTAAGAGTCGTTGCAGCACGTTTTTCAGCGTTTATCTGCTAAACGAAAATGCCAATGGGTTCAGTGTTATAAGTGTCTATTTTGGCAGTTCGTGTTGGTATACATTGCGAATCGCCTGTGGCGCGTATCGGCATACTATCAGCCGTGGTATGCGTGTATGCTCCACACTTTACAGGGGGAAACGGTGTCATAACGTACGTGGCAGGCATGTGATGTTTTATTCATGTGACGACCTCTCAGTTATGTTCCTCATACACTCAAGCCCTACAGCGAGAATTGCGGTATATGCAAAGCTAAGGAGGCGACATCTAGAGCACAGATACATTGGCGGGCACATTAGATAGATAGATAGATAGATAGATAGATAGATAGATAGATAGATAGATAGTATAGATAGATAGATAGTAGATAGATAATAGATAGATAGATAGATAGATAGATAGATAGATAGATAGATAGATAGATAGATAGATAGATAGACAGACAGACAGACAGACAGACAGACAGACAGACAGACAGACAGACAAATAGATAGATAGATAGATAGATAGATAGATAGATAGATAGATAGATAGATAGATAGATAGATAGATAGATAGATAGATAGATAGATAGATAGATAGATAGATAGATAGATAGATAGACAGACAGACAGACAGACAGACAGACAGACAGACAGACAGACAGACAGACAAATAGATAGATAGATAGATAGATAGATAGATAGATAGATAGATAGATAGATAGATAGATAGATAGATAGATAGATAGATAGATATATAGATAGATAGATAGATAGATAGATAGATAGATAGAGAGACAGACAGACAGACAGACAGACAGACAGACAGACAGACAGACAGACAGACAGACAAATAGATAGATAGAATAGATAGATAGATAGATAGATAGATAGATAGATAGATAGATAGATAGATAGATAGATAGATAGATAGATAGATAGATAGATAGATAGATAGATAGGAACGGACAAGCTGCTTTTGTTGTTCAAGGGAAAGATAACGGAGCACGAAACTGATAATTACTCGACCTAAATTTCCTTTCACGCGTCGTAAACGGTACGTAGTGGACGATAATCACCAAATATTTTGTTTCGGATTTTCGCTAGCGCCCATGTTTAAAGCGTAAGCAGAATCGATCACTTGTGCTTAAGTCTCTCACCGAGCGGACGCCATAAACGCCACGCGGGCGGACGCCACAAATCAAGCACGCGTTGCATCTACAGTTCCGCTGTAAGAGAACGCTGGCGAAAAGCATGCGCGTTCATATCCCCAAAGCGCCAAAACACCTTCACGATCTCTTCGCCTCGCTCGAGGTCGACGAGCGAAAATGATTACGTGCGGGATGATTACAACAAAGATGCTATACAGTATGTGTCTAGTGTGCGTAAGAAATCTGCTGTCGTATACAGTGCGACGCAAACTAATACTGCTGGTGCCCTACTTCTCGGGCTATTCGTTTCAGCGAAGGTTGCTTTATCGAAGTGGAAAAATTTTTATGGTTGTTGGAAGCCTCAACAGTTTACCTGCTTCGTTGAGGTTGTTGCGGGGATATATTTAGGCACCTACATGCATTAAGAGACATGACAGGCATCACATGGCAAACATCCACTGGTGTTTCCCATATTGACTAGCATACAACCAACGTGAGTCGAGAAACTGTTGGTTAGTGTGGTGCCTATATTGTTTTGTAACTGGTTAACAACACTACATAAAGTAGGCTAAGAGGTGGCGAGTGTAAGCTAGTCTGCTCCTCGCTGACCGCTTCGCATAATATCTATTGACATGGTGGGCAGCTTTTCTTGCAAAAACGAGGGACCGATGAAATGTAGAGGAGATATTATGATGGCTCTCGAATGATTTCACAACCATGGGTTCCCGCAGCTTGCTTCATCTGTTTTATTGTTCTTGATCGGTTAAAGCAAGTCATTCCGGCGTCGTATTCAGTAGACCTACTCAATGTTTGTGAGCAGCGATAGGTGTCGTCAATATATTTAGGGCCCTTGTAACAACGTCGCGGCGCGTAGGCTCCGCCCAGTGGGCCAAGCTCGAAGCTCGCTACCGCCCTCTATAATCACGTGACAAGTGGCACAGCAGGTGCAAAAGCTGCCTCCGAGCACCGCGCGTCGGGGCGTCTCCTACATGTGTAGAAGCGGCGGCCGCAACAAAATAAGTTACAGTGGCTGTACGAGGGATTCTCAAATGGACATATATAAGTCATGTTGACGTGCAGCTCAAGCTCTGAGAACGTCATCACAACATGAGGTATCTTAACGGCGGCAATGTGACCCATTTGCGAAATATAATCGCCGTTGCGGCAGTCTAGGTCACATGCACGTGTAAATTCCCGCCGTTAACACATCGTTAGGTATCGTTACGGTTAATCCTCGCATATAAGAACTCCGCCGGGAAACTTATCAATGCAAACGTCACGGGCCATCTCGGCGACACTTTCATCCGTGCTACACTTGCGATTGTGCTTCAACTACATGCTGTTGATAATGCGGTACGTACCTGTCAAGTCCGCCAACCGCGGCTCTCTCCGTACGCTCAAGCCGAGACCGTGAAATGCGTGCAGCACGTAAACAGACTCGGCAAGTTTCCCGAGTGTTGTTTTTCTGTGAGTTCTGACAGACGTGGAAATATGGGGAAGGGCATCGCATGCAGAACAGTCCTGTGCTATACACTTGTGTCAGGTGTGTCATCTCAGACGCATACGATTTGGAAAAGTATTGGCCTCGAGGCCCACCACTGGAAACGCCGGCGCCACCGTCGGCGTGACGTGCTTGGCAGGATCACGTGGTCTCAGCGGCCGCGTCGGCTGCTTGTGGCGCACTGCCGCGTGCTTTGAAAACGAGTTTCAAGTCCCACGTGAGCTGCGGTCTGTTCAAATTCTGAAGTTTTCTCTCATTTTCTGCTCAATTGAATCCATTGTAATACAGTGGCTGCCTCCGAAGGCGACGAGCATGGAGCTCTACCGCTCGGTGCCGCAGTGCCGCGCTTACGCAAAGGAGCCCAGTGTCAGCCTGCACTGGTAACCGCGGGACAAGAAACAGCGTGAAGCATGGGTTTTAAAGCTAAGAACCGGCAAGTAGCCATCCGCTACGGGTCTTGTGTGCAACAAGCACTTCCGCGGCGAAGACTTTTGTTACTGCGTCGGGCCTGCGATGTTCGGTGAGTAGCAGACAGCGCGCACTGAGACGATGGCTCGCGCGCGCTTCCCGCCGGCAAATGATGCTGATCTGCCACAGGAAGGTAAAAGCGCTACCTTTTACCACGTGCGATGCCATCTCAGAACCCTCCAATGCGACCTCTTGATCATCGGCCCCGTGTCAGCGTCCACAAAATCGGCTGCAGATGCGCAAGTCATTCTTTAGATACGTTAAATTAAAAAACGCACACGGTCCCTTATGCATTCGTTAAAGATGACTAGAAGGCGAAAGCCATCTTCTTGTCAGTCGATGTACTGATTCTCCCGCGCCCCCCTCCAAAAGCGTTCTGCGCCTAACGCGGTTTTGCACGGCCTCCCTCCGTGACCAATCACGGAGGCAATGCAAAGCGACCGTGACGTGTGAATACGTCATGTGACGTCACATTATGTGACTTCATAATGACGCTACATATTTTGGCGATCTGTGACGTCATCATGACGTCATATGGTGACACCATCACGTGACGATTATTTTTTGCATCACAAGTGTTGACGCCACCGACGCGGGACGCCGACGGGCAACCTTCCCATTTGATGAGGCATGCATTGCTTCATAAGCTAAATAAATTTTGCATTACCTCCGTGATCGGCCCACCGGCCAATCCCATGTATTTTCTTGGAGCCTCATTTATTTACGTGGGAAAGATGCCACTCTGTTGGCGTTAGACACGACACTGCTGCCAAAATTGCTGGGGTGCTCGCCAAATAATTACTATCTTGTTTTGCGGCTGCTGGTTGCTGCAATAACATCTATTTTATTCACCGCTATTTCAAGTTCATGTGGGTCCTAGTTCACAGCCGACGTTTGCAGAATAAGTCCGGCAAATTTTACTGTATTTTCTTTCTTTTCCTAGGCGTCGCATGCTACTACATGCTCGGTCTCGTAGACTGGTTCTTCATCCACCAGGAATCTCGAAGTGGTGAAGCTTTGGTCTATGAATTTGCTGATGACAGAGAGCGGCAAATTCACTGGAATGCAAACCGAACGATAATTAAGGAGCATTAAAAAAAAAGGCGTCGCATTTGCTCACGTTTTGTGTGAGCACCAAACGAAACGAATGCGCTGAATAAAGAAACAGAAGCAGCGGCATTTGCCAGCTGAGAAGACCGATCAATACGCAGTGCGAGACAACTTGTCAAATGACATTGAAACGTACCCGAATTTAGACCAAAAAAGAACAAAAAAACACTGAATCGTCGGGACGGCAGATCACAAAGTTGCCATGCGCACCGAAGCCGCAGTTGTAAGGAAATTGTTTTTGAACTGCTCTGATAGCGTCCGCGCAACAGAAGTTGTTTGTTTACTCACAAATTCTCATATTTTGCGGCCTAAAGTTCACAGCGCGGTGCCAAAACGCGCTCGTAGCAAAAGCGAAACCATCAGCACGAACATATACATGCAGACGCTCATACATGCAGAGGCACCGTCAGTCGTCGCGAACCCGTGCGATCACTGGCTTGAGGCTTCTTTCTGTTATGCTCCGTTTGGTTATACAGGCAGTCTACTCTAGCGAGATATTTCACAGTCTGCACTCAGCGAGTGACTACCTAATTCACTCAAGAAGCGGGTTCTGGGGTCTCCAACGCGATAACAGCGTGAAGCGGGTGCTCGGTTTTCTGCAAAGAGACAGCGACTGTAGACTATCTTGTGCTTTCAGTTCGTCGAAAACGATTATTTTGACATTAAAGAATACAGTTCATTTCGAAAGTACTTACAGAAATGCCCTGGAGGGCTTCCGCGAGGTGTTTTTGTAGAGCACCGACCGCAAAACCTATGGGGAGCGCGCCGGCGGTATCCTGCCTAGCACGCAATCGATGCGCGCCTGATAGAGGGCGACTCCGTAACTCCTCGAGGCCAATAGTCGAAGTCATCTTTTTGTTAACTGCTGCGTTAATGAACCATGCCCACGCCGAAAGAAACACATGCGCCATGACCGAGCCACACAATTGAGTTCACGCCAGTACAAAGAAATCCTTTGACGCGTCTAACACTTCTGCAGTTATATCAGCAATGACAACCGTGAAGAATGCTCCGCATATGACAATGCTATCTATAATGTTAATGTACTTTTAGGTAAACGTTATGTGCTCCCTATGCCTCCACGCAAGGCTTAAATAACACAATGCGGTGCGGCATATTACAGTGACAAACGCTTGACAAAGCTAATCCTTTCTGCTGGGTAAACCGCCCCGAAACATAACCGACGAACCGGCGTCGGAGACCATCTTTACAGCTGCGGCTATTTTCTTGCGACAGTTTTCGTAAACAGCTATTGGAAAAAAAAAATAATTTCCTCGTTCTTGTACCTTCCTGCACAAATAACCGCGACACTGCTCGTCGGCATACCATTTTTTCTTCTTTGCAAGACTCTAAACAGCGCACACACCAGCGAAAACGCAGCAGCAACTGCGATAGGCACAGCAGCTTTTGCCTATCGCGCGAAACTAAACGACCGACGACAGCGCCACCACATTTTCGTGACTTAGGGGCGGTGGAACACGTCTACAGAGGACATAAGAAGGGGTATTTGGGGTGTCCGGCTGCCATACAACAATAATGGGCATTTCGCTCGCGTGGTTTCCCTGAGTTGTCGCGCCTGGTACTTCTCGGTCAGGAACGGTATGCCGCCATCAAGTCAGCCTGAGAGGGAAGTAGCGAGCGCACAGTTTTCGCGAAAAAACAACGCAAGAAAACTCGATGACGATTACCGTTGTGCGGCAGAAAGGCTCCTCAAATACTCGGCTTGCTTGCACGAGTGGCGACACGCGTCGTCCTTGCGTCCGTCACACGAAATGATTTTTCCAGCGCTGTCACCTTTTGCGTGTGCATTAGTTGTCCACAGGCACGCATAGCAAGCAACCACCGTGCGCGTGTGAGCTAATTGGCTAAGAATTCGTGCCCTTGCTTGAATAAAATTACGTCGCGATGTCCTGCTGTCGTACACAAGGAAACGCAGTCCTGAACTTACTGAATGTGCACATACCTCATCCACTCGACCTCGCCCGTGAATGACAAAAAGCAGTAAGATCACAGCGCCGGGCGCATTTCGTGTCTTAAGAATAACGCAAGCCGGTCCCACCATGTACGTGAACGCAACGACGTGTGCCCCACCGTGGTTGCTTGGCAGTCTGGAGCCCCAGAGTGAGCTGGGCCTTATGCTGGCCTTGGGGAACCTGTTGGTGCACGCCCCTTTCAACCGCCTGCCTGTGGTTCGTGATTATGAGCTGGGGAAGCTGCGCCAGCGCTACGACTACGTCATCGGTGAGCGTCCTTGAACCACGCACAAAGGCACGAGTGCACCTTCAACAGCAAGCTCGCGCCCGTCCTCCAAAATGTTCGAGTATGATTGAAGGTACTATACCTGTGAAGTATTTTCTTTTTTTTTGTGGGGGGGGGGGGGAGGGGGGAGGGTGGAAGTCGGGTTAACATGGACCACCTGCTTTTTTATGCACAGCCGGAAAACGGCACTATGAATCGAACGCGTAACCTCGAGCTTCGCACTAGGGCGACGCAGTTAGCGAGCCCCTACCTTGATTGTGGCCGAAGCATTGGAGTGTTAAGTGGGGTTTTGGTAAACAGTGGCTTTATGTAGTTGTGCAAGCACGGAGCTGTAGCACATAACAATAATTTATTTCTACACATTTCTACTCGGAAGAATCACAATCAGGATGCGTGTTGGTAATACTGGTTTCTTATATAAATTTCCGTTGGTGCTGATCTACACCGAATGGTGATTTCACTAACAAGCACTAACAAGCTCCGCAGCTCCATGCGGCGCCCTCAGAGATCGCGGAGAAACATTGCATTCGCAAATTCTCACCGCAATCTGCGGCTAAGGTGCACTTTTCCCAGTGCAAAGGGCATTCCAGCAATTGTTCGATGATGACTTCATTTTCCGTGGGCGTAAAGGCTCGTGAAAGTTGTGAAAATTAACATACGTTAAGCCACAGTAGTCTGTCATCTTTTGCTATCTGCTTGGTCGTTGTGTATTTTCGCTCTCCGAGGGCATCAAGCGCTGTGTGGGGAAAAAGGGCGAGCGTGGTCGCCGTACTGAGTCTTGGAGTGTCCGGGGGCGGCCTGCGTCTCATGCGTCTGCCCCTGCGCAGAGCACGACGTAAGCACTAGCCATAGCCATAAGTACTCATTAGAATAACAGAGGGCTGAGCTAGTTGGTAAGTATTCATTCTAAAAAGATAGGGCGTGCAAACACGGACACAAGAAAGAAGTCAGGACGCCACTAACGCCGGCGTTCATGGTGTCCTGACTTCATTCTTGTGTCCGTGTTTCCACGCCCTATCTTTTTAGAATAAGTAGTTATACCACGAGCTACACAGAAGCCACCAGTGTTTCCAGTGCACGGTATCATCACCTGGATACGCCATGTTCCCGAGCGCACAAAAAATGAAAAAACAACGCACCTGACAATGTAACGCAACATATTTCTGCTTACAGATAAGTGTCATCGTGTTTTATGCATAAAAAAACTTATCTTTGAATTATTCCGGGGCTCTGCTGTGTATTGTGTGACATTAAATTACTTCGTAGCCACTGATGACAACAAGTGCATCGTGCATCTTTAGTTACGTCAAGGGACGTTGTAAAACTTGTTTTCCTTAGTTTAGTGGCATTCCTGTCGTCATTACCCGCTAGCATTGTATTTTTTGGTATTTTCTTGTATTTTCCGCTTACGCAACACCCTTGTGGAAGAACACCAAGAAAACCTGCCCGGTTGTTCTCAATCACAGTCTCTGTTTTATAATCACCTTTGGAATATAATGCACCACCTCGCCCGGCAAGCAACATTATTGAATTCGAAAGACTGAGATATAAATGTATAAGTAAACGACAAAATATAAAAAAACTACCGTTGGCGAAAAACGTAGTAAATGGTGAAGTTTGCAATTTTCACTCGGCAAAATGCAGCCTTTATTTCTGGCGACGGTGCCTGTTGACATTTCTTAGTAGTTTATACTGTCACATTTCATGCTATCAAATGGGCCAGCGGCACTTCCTCCCGTATTCACAAACCTAACTCAAACTTATGCTTGTGAATTAAGTCACCGTTAACTATAAGTCCGCCCTTAACGCGTTTCAAGAACGAACCTTGTGCTTATCGTGGAACTTTCCTCGTACTTATCGCTTTCATAAGTAAGGCTCGGTTAAGGTAGCCTATGACCTACCTTAAGGCTTCCTTGTAGACAAACAACAAGGTGAGGGACGACGACTTCGCGCAGTTCGTTGATTGTATGTGGACAGCAATGAAAAAAATGTTGAACGCCACAGCGTACGCATACGCGGCCCCGCTGCGGTGAATTCTCGAGGATCGACTAAACCCGATGGAGACCTACGACGGGCACCAATTCTTGTGTCGCTTCCGCTTTACAAAAAGTGCCGTGAGGAAGCTGCTCGCTGTGCTGCCTCTGCAGGAAAATACCGACAGCCGTGGGTTCCTTGTGCCGCCTCTCATGCAGCTGATCATCGCATTGCGCTTCTATGGAGTGGGCACGTTTGAACTTGTCAGCAGTGACCTTGTCAATGTCTCGCAGCTGTCAGTGCCACGAGAGGTCCAACGGCCTTGATTGCAGAAAGACTATCATATGGTAAAATTTGTCGAAGTGTCGCAAACACTTCTTTAGTTCTTTGGCTGTACGAGGATGCACATTCTGTGCTGTTGAATTCTATCGCGAGCTGCTCCCACGTTTTTTCGCTTTTTTTTTAAAGGACGTGGCGTCCGTCTTCTTGTTTTCAGAGAGAGAGAGAGATGTTTTATTGAAAAGCTGGAGATGTTAGCCTGGCTATTCGCCTGACGTGCTACTCCAGGTGCTGGGTGTTGATTACGATATATACACTGATAATCACATAACTCACACACGCACACATAGAGTACACTGTTTACGAAGTTTCCTTCACGTTCCTAGCCCGCAAGAAAGTCAACAATGCAGTGCCTCACGTTACTTTTGACGAGATCCGTCAAGACGCCGCGATGCCGCACTCTTCGTCGGTGAAGTTCACTTTGGTCACCTTTTCATAATGAAGGCAATTTAGGAAAAAAACTGTAAAACTGCTCAAACAATTGCATAAATCAGGCGAAGTAAAAAAAAGTGAAAGATAATAAACGCTGAAGCGACGACAAAAATGACATCAACGAACAAACAAAAACGTACATGAGAAGACGCTGAAATAGCACTCGTGAAGTAACGGCCCCACTGCGTCGACGGGGGTTCAACAATTGTGGCCAGACAAAGAATGCGGATTTAACCGAAAGTGAGCGGTGCCTTAGCAAACATTTCTGGTATTTACGCATGGGTGCTTTTGTGCATACTGTTATTGGTTTCTTGCAATAAACCTAATTTTTCGCTCCTCGAAGTAATCATTTTGTAGCGAAAACTTACCTACCCTGGCTCCTAGGGCACATACTTGACGAGTTAAGGACACCTTTCATGAAGGCGCACTTATCACGAGATAAGGTAGGTTTTTAAACTCACCTTATCGTTTTCTTATACTTTTCTCTTCCTTTCGGAAGTAGCCTTACCGCGATAAGTTAAGGTCGGTTCGTGAATACGGCGGTTAAAAAACGATTGCCTGCAACAAGTGCACACTAACTGGTGAAAGAAGCTAAATCCTACCGTTCTACCGAGGGCGTTACGCGAGAACACCGGCTGGACTTCTCATCGCTCAAAAAAGTTGCGTTTAATGTTGTGCTTTTCAATTTTTGTACTCACAGTTGAGGTGCAAGAAAGGCTTCTTACGAAATAATGCCTTTTCTGGCTGTTGGCGAAAGCTAAGGAGAGGCAATGTGCGCGTCGTAAAGAGAACGCCCATGCGTACACTTTCTGCGCGCTCTGTTCAGTTGCTTCCAAAGATCACCAAGAAACAGATCATTTTTCTTTTCTGAAGACAAGTTACCAAGCACAATTTATCGCAAAAAGCAGGTGCTCACGATGAAGGCGACCGATACAGGCAACGTAAAATTGTTTGGTTGACAACCTCCAATTCAATCCACACAACTTCAAAGAAAATGATATGCCATGCCGCCGTTTATAACCCAGATTTGTAGATACCGTAGCTTTGCTGTGGACGATAGCAGTACTCGGACGCATCAAAGGAAGAGCTATATAAGTTATCATCTGCATGTGCAAGCCGAGTTTCAAAAATCCAGAGAAGAGAAAACTTGTGATCTAGCTAAGAGGTTCGACAGTTCATCATTTTTAAACTTCGCGCGTTGAAGTAAATTGCAGATAGGCAAGGGTTTGTAAATAATGAGTGAAGTTGCTCAGTCGAAAATTGCGATCATTTTATCGGATGAGTTCTTGCGATGAACTAGTTCCTTGGCCCTTTAATATTTATCGGAAGATAGAAAAATCAGCCTCAGACGAGACCCGGAAGACTCGACTACCGCATGTCGTTCTGGCTTTTATTTGGCAATTTTCTGTCTAAAGGAACTGCCAGCCTTTGTCCCTTTTCACTGACTGTGCCTTTGCGAACAGAACTTTCTTTTCATGGGTCAGGCGATCATTAATGTAAATGGTAACATGATTCGGGCCTGGGAAGCCGAGATCCTTTGAATTCAGGCGAGCCTTAAACGCCTTGGCGATCGAGTCCTGCTTCTTTGTTCTAGAGCAGAAGCGGGCAATAATGTTCTTCATACCCGATCCAGACTTCGTTGGCACGCGGTAGACAACATTGATGTCATCATAAGAAATCAGACAGCATATTTTATCGCCAAGAGCTTTTACGTGCGCAAGGCATCTCACGCCCTGTGTGCCCTTGATTTCCACATTGTTTATTCTTCAGTGTTGCTCAAGTTCTGACAGACGTTTTGTCAATGCTTCATTGTGAGTTTTCAGTGCTCTGCAGTCCGGCTAACATTCTGAGATCTTCAACATCGAGTTCAGCATGTCGACACTTCTTGCAAGGGCTTCCATTTCGCGTTTCATTTCAACAATGCTAAGCTCTGATGACAGCTTCATTGAACACTTTTTATCTTGAACAAAGGTTCTCGCTCATCGATTCTTTTCGCAACATCACGACAAGAAGGCACGGTGTAAAGCACAAACAATAACGATATACGAGCACTTGCAGCAGTGGCGGGTGTTAAGGACATCTTAGTCGAAACTAAGACTACATGCCCTGCCCATGCCCATTTCTTCTTCTTGATTTCGACTGAGATGCCTTTAACACCCATTTGTCCCCTGACCCACTCTGCTCTCTTCTTGTGCCTTAAGGTTACACCGTTCATTTTTCTTTCCTCTTCTCGCAGCGTCGTCCTCAATTTAACTTGAACCATCTTTGTAAGTCTCCAAGTGTCTGCTCCGTACGTGCGTACTGGTAGGATGCACATGTTATATACCTTCCTCGTGAATGACAGTGGTACAGTGCCATTCATAATTTGCGAATGCCTGCCGCACGTGCTCTCCCTATTCTTATTCTTCTAGTTACTTCAGTGTCACGGTTCGGCTCCGCGGTCACAACCTGTCCTAATTTTACGTATTCCTTTACCACTTCCAGCGGCTCGTTACCTATCGCAAGGCGCTCTTTTCTGCCGAGACGTTTATGCCGCAATGGCGCAGAGGTAGAGCATACGCTTTGCATGCAAGAGGTCCGTGGTTCGAATCCCGTTCCCGCACAATTCCCCCTAGATAAAAAAAAATCGGCGTGATGATGGAATTGCATAAAGAGGCCAAGGGTGCGGCCTCACTGGTGACCACAGCCGGTAATGCACTCCCTCAACAGAGAAGGATTGGCCACCTTGGGGCAGTATTTGGCCACCGCCTCCCATTCGTTATGGCACAGTAAGACTTCCAGCGCTAACTATGAGATGACCACCGCGTGTGTCCCACTGTGTGCACGGGCGCTCAAGGGCACATGCAAGCTCGCCAGTTTCCTCTAGTGCAATGAAGTAGGCATGCGCAAATAACAGCCAGCATAAACACTGTCGACCATCACTGTCGTCCGCGCGAAATTGATGGAGAAACGCCGTCACATGTTTATCAGCCCCTGCCAGGGTTACGATGAAAATGGACGTTACGGGAAACGTTGTCCATTGAAGTGTATCGTGTTATGCGGCATCCAGCCTTGCTCAAGAATAATGAGAGCGTGCGTAACTCTTTTTTCGGTCGGTCACGTACGCTTGCCACGTGCGTGCTTTATCTCTGAAGAGACAGGTTACCTCTCTTTTCGGTCCCACAACCCTGCGTCGAGAGTATTATGGTCTCCAAAGAGAGTTCACGTGTCTCTTTAAAGAGAGTCACGGGCTACTATTAGAGTTTGATGTTTTCTCTATAAAAGCGATTCGGGTGAAATTAGTCTTTTTGAATTGAAGTATGCATGCGTAGAATCATTACCGAGTTATACAGCTTGTTCAGAATATTTAGAGAGCTGGCTTGTTCTACTATATTGCTTCCTGTCGGGCGTTTTCTTGTATATAAATTTCGAGTTTATTAGTGTAATTAAGCGCTCTCAAGTATAATTCTACGGCATATTCAATAAATCAATTTCCTGTGTTTACATTATTACGAGGCATGCCATAATGAATTTCGACCACCTGGGGAACTAAATCTAAGCACCCTGGTGTTGTTGCATATCGCCCCCCTTTTAATTGGCCGGGAATCAAACCCGCGCCCTAATGCTTAGCATCTCAACACCCTACCTGCTAAGAGGAACCCTAAATGGTAAAAATTACTTCACAGTCTCTCAGTACAGCACGCCTCATAATTATAGATTGGTGTCCCATACAGGAAGGTAATCAAAATAAAACCTGCGGAAATGTTCCCAACTCACAATTTTGCGTTAAATCAGAATGAGCTGCCACGACCCCTTCAGGCCCTTGAAGGCAGCTTCTTGTATGCGCAGTTGGCGGCGGCTCTGCGGGCTGCGTCGTCGCAAACCGGCTCTCGGCAGATCCGAAGGTCACTGTGCGGCTTCTCGAAGCCGGAGGACTGGAGACGGCCGCCATTCAAGTTCCGGCTCTCGTCGCCTTCAACATCAGAGGCCACGATGACTGGGACTACTGGAGCGTTCCGCTGAAGAACGCCGCCTTCTCCTACCGAGAACAAGTATGCGCCTAAATGCATACATATAGTTTGAGGACCCCTTGTTGCGTTCCATAGAGCGATTGCGTAGCTTTGTTCAATAGTAATCGCGAAGTTGTGCCGCCCAGTACATCATCACCGACGTGAGATCGGGCGCGTTTATACTAAAGGTTCGATGAGTTATGACGACTTGCAGCTCACTTTAATTTTACACGTACGCTGTGAATTTTCATTGTTTAGAAAACCATTGCTTTAGAAAACATCTGGAGTCTTTCGTTAAGCAGCTGGCGTCTTTTCGTTTTGCTTTAGAAAAATCTGGCGTTCTTTCGTTTTGCTTTTAGAAAACATCTGGCGTCTTTCGTTGGTTTATTTCATCAATCAACGGTGTTTTGAACGAAATTTTTATTGTTTAATCACGCACAGGAGAAATCTCACCAGGCACTACCTTGGAGGTAAACAATGGCTGCTAATGGGAATCAGAGACAGAAGAAGTCGGCTTTTAGCTAACACTTACACTTCTACTTCTACTAGCGTTTCCTACTGGAACATGCCAATGGCTGCTAATGGGGAATGAGAGACAGAAGAATTCGGCTTTTAGTTAACGCGCACGCTGCGAATTATTTATTGTTCAACAACGCACAGGAAAAATCTCCCACCGGCACCACCTTGGAGGTCAAGATCTGGTACTAGCGTTACGACTGGTTACACACTACTACGACTACGAGGGACGAACGGGTGCCGCCTTAAGGAGCTTCGCCCCTAAAAAGGCATAGGGAACAATCAAAACGCCAATTGCGGCAAGTTCAAAATGGCTTCAATCGAAATGTGACATTCAGGGCTACATTCGTTTTACTGACCATTAAGGTAGCTGCCTCAGTTTTATCAGATTGCGCATTTTTGTCTCGATAATCAGGCCAAAGTTTTCGTCGTTTCCATAGACCACCATCTTTACCGGCTCTGCGAGCAGAATTGAAGCTTACTACAATATGATCGCTGCACTGGTATCATGTGTTTCGCTTCTTAGAAGCGCTTTATTGTCTGAGTTTTTCACCATGCGCAATCTACGTCTAATTATTCGCGAAAACTGGCTCGTTCCATTGAACGCGCGCTAGCTTCGAGCCGCAGCCGCAGCGGCCGCTGATTGTGAAGTCTCCAAAAAAGTTGCATATGACAATTCGGCATGACGTTGCTATCTTACTTAGATCTTTATACAGCGTGGATAATGATACAAAGGAACGTCAAAGAGACTAACAATGTGTAAAAAACACGGCGTTTTTTTGTATTTTTTGGCCTCATTGCCATTTCCCTTTGGCAGTTTTAGAGTAGCGTACGCAAAGACAGTGGTCGTCGCAGTCGCCCGATATTTCTGGTATTCCGGTAAAGCGAAGACATAGCGTAATACCGAATATCGTGTGCCATAACTTGCGCCGCGTCAAGTGGCCCCAGCTAGAACACGTAGCATATGTTATCCGAGATTCCGGGATTGCCACTCGCTAAAACTACAGCATCGATTATTTGAGTATGGCTCTCGAAAACAGTGCCGAATCTACACGAATGTTTTGCTGTCGAAGCTTGAGGGCATGAATGTAAAAGAAATAAAAGCATCAGTTTCGAGCTACAGAGCGTACGACGGCCACTTGATAGATTCGAGGTGGACGGCAATCGCTTTCGGTGGCGCCGCCATGTTTACCGGGCGCGCGCATGCGCAGTTCACACCCGGTATTCCGGTACACGAGAAACATTTTGCGCATAGCGATGTTCCGGACAGACTAAAACGCTCTGACTTGAGCTGTTAGAGAGATGAGTGCGGTTTTTCGACATGCTGCGACGAGAATCCTTCACAGCCGCGCGCTTGGGCGCCTTTTTCTCCGTGCGTTGCCGACACAGGGAAAACACTCACACGACGCAAGTGCGACAATGTGGCGAATGAGTGAGCACTCTGAGGGCCAAGGAACTCTGTTTATTTCCACGGTAGTTGAACGACTCTTCGCAGTTGAGCTCGTTAAAGGGTCCCTCACCAGGCCACATAGCAAATTTTAGTTAGACGCTGGAAGTTGTTGTGTGCCGAATGAAGAGCAATACGCCGCAAGAATTTTTCAAATCGGTCCATTACGAGCTGAGAAAAACAATAATTTTAAGCGGCGCGGAAGCAAGAGTCGAGGAGGCGAGTTTCAAACCCTTGCCACTCGCCCCGTGTGGCCTTCACAAGCCAAATCCCTTCCCTGCCCTCTTCACTAGACACATACGCATGAACACGTCATGCGCATGCATGGTCACATGCGCATGACGTGCCCTAGCCCAGCCAGTGCGCGCGAGCGGCGTTGCAAGGCCGCTAGCTTTTTTTTTTTATGTAGCGGCCGTGGGCGTTGTGCCGGCGTTCTCTGTGGTGTACTGCCTGTTTCTGCGGGAGGGGAATGAAAGCTGCGACATTTGTACGGGCACGAGAGCGGCGGTATCATGAGCCAGTGCCGCATTAACGTTTATTTGACGCGGTAGAATAAATGAGCATAAGGAGTGCTCGAACGCACCAGAACATTACTTTCGTTTCCAGGGCTGGCGTCTGCTCGATGCGCTAACTGCGGGGACACGAACGCATGGGAAAGGAAGGCACACTAGCCCCGCATCTCGCTGCTATTCACGAAAAAAAGATGAAAAAGACGCACACATTCCCTTTGTGTGTCTCATTATTTCTCTCATGTTATATTAAATCTATTGAAGCACCAAATTACACGAACTACACATGTCAACTAATTATCGCAGTGTCACGTGCTACTGTTGGCGATGTCAGAGCACAGTTGTCTACGTAGAGGAGCGACGTCACAGCACTACCATCTACGTAGGGCCATTTTCTCATGTACGTCATCCCCTCATTATCTGGGCGCGCGCCCGCGAGAGGAAGGGCAAGCAGCGTTCACCGTGAAATTTGGCCCATTTCCGCGCCGCGTAGCGTTGCAAATTTTGGCAGACGTGATCGTGAACGCCCAGTGTATGCATTGCGCTCGTTAGCTCCAAATTGTCAAACCTGGTGAAGGGCCCTTTAATAGTGGCTGGTGTTGCCAAGCCTACGGCGCGATTACGAGGCACGCCTTTGCGGGGGATTGATTGCGACCACGCGGGTTTTTTACCGTGCACCCATATTTAAGCACACAGGTGTTCATTTCACCGGCATCGAAAATGCGGTCGCCGGGAATCAAACCCGCGCCCTCAATCTCAGCAGCGTGACACGCGCTAATGTTCAACACAACTGAGCTAGAGCACTGCTCGGGCCTACCGGAAAACCCGGTCCGGGTAATGTAGTTTTCCCGGTGGGCCCGGGCCGGGCTCGGGCCTGTTGCTCCGGGCTTAGGGTCGGGCCGGGCTTGGACGTTGCTCAGTTCTTAATATTGTTCCACATGCGTTGTGCATACATATATGTTCCGCATATTGAATCTCGAAAAAACGCTTTCTTTTCTGTGGGGCATACTAGTTGAAGTTTTATGAGAGACAAGTACTCAACTTATTTTGCTTCCTGCATACTTGATAGACTAGGCGATTATAGTTTACATCTCACTATTCTGTGTAATTAAGTTTTTGCAAACCAAAATTTTCCGCGCTTTATTAATTGCAGTCGCGTTTGTTTTACATCCTAAATGTTATTTTGTAACTGCAGACATAAATGTAATATCATACATAATGAGGTTATATCTATAACTTGTCATCGGAAAAGCGATCACAGAGCTGCAAAGCAGGGCCACGTTATTCAAAGTTCCCGCAGTACACTAAAACAAAAGCTCTGCGCAGAGTCTCGTTACATACAATCACTATAAGGACACGTTCTTTTTCAGTGGCTACGTCGCGGCTCCCAGTGGTCATGTGACGCGACACGGACATGCAGCAGGCTGTTACGTTGATAACGTCTGAGCTTTCGTCGTGTTCCGGTATATGGTTCAAGAGCTACGTGGTACTGCCACAAGAACTTTGGAATGTGCAAGAATAGCACTCGTTCAATAAGCAAGGTGTGCGGCAAACCTTATTCACTTGACGGTATACCTGGCTTGAAAAAAGACAGTTACGAATTCCGTGCCGGGTGATCTACCATTATTCACGCCGTTATTACCAAACTGGACCGGTCCCCGAAAATAGATCGAAATCGCTTCGTCGACCTCCTGCCAGTCCTACCCGCCTAGTCCGATCGCTACCTTCTACCGGTAGAACATCGTCATCAACGCACGCACCATAATATAATGAAAAAAAAATTACACCACCTCCCGCTAAAGGGGACCATGAGGCGATGCGAAGCTGGAGCACTTGCACGATCGCGTTCCGTTGGCGTTCGCTGGGCATGCTACCGACCTCGCGTCGTGGAACGCGAAGAGGAACACTACGCGCGTCGTGTCTTTCCTCTAGTCTGGCCGTTAATTCTCACAGGGCGTGCGGGGAACGTCGACAGGCGCGCGAGAGAGAGGCAGCGTAGGAGAGAGAGAGAGAGGGAGAGGAGACGCGCATAGCTGGCCCTCATCGCAGCGCTGCGCCGGAGAGAATTTCGGCATGTCGAGCCCGCATTTCGGAGGAGCCAACCGAGGCAAGCGCTGGACTGAACGCGCGCAGCGCTCTACTATTTGAAGGAGAGGAGACTAGAGGAGGAAAGTAGCGTATGCGCCTTGAGAGCAGAAGCGAGAACTCAGGAGAAGCGCAAGCAGGTGCTGGTAGAGAAGTGGAGAGAGTAACGCGCAGCTGTTGGAGAGAGGGAAGGAGGAGCGTCGCGCATGCGTAGTGTGAATACGGACAACAACGCTGCTTGCAAATTACCACGCCGCCTTACATACCCCGAGCAAGAGATACTTCGCATCTAAAATGAGCACCATAGAAACCGTGCATTACATACACAGCGGAAACCTGCAAGGAGAAGCCCTCAAAAAGAAGGTTACAGATTATATTCAAGGGTGGCACGACATTCGGGAACAAGAGAAATGAAGGGACGAGCTGGCGAGCTATGTTCATTCTGCAGAAATCTGCAGAGACTTCCGAAAATTGCTGCAGTGGCGGAAGTCTAAGAACTACGACTGCCGACGCCTTCACAATTCGCAAGGCAGATTTCGTGCTTCCCTGCGGCTAGCGCAAGCAATTCAAGAAACTATAGAGCGGCAGGATATCTTATGCACCAGAGCATGGCGTGCTTACAGCCGGAATCTCTTGATAATTTGACTACTCGCACAATAACATGTGAAGTAATGAACTGGAAACTACGCGACAAGAAACATATTGAATTTCATTTTCATTTATTGATACCCTCAAGGCCAAAGGCATTACAGAGGGGAGTGAGTAAAAAATAGCCGGCAGATCCCACGCATTGTGGGAATCGATGTAATGCGAAGCAGCCAGCAAAGAGCTGCATACATCGTCTTGTATGTCGTTTCGCAAAATGCGTGTCATGGTTTTCATGTTAACTCCTATTATTTATGTTCGCCACACAGTAACGTCGCGCAATACCAACTTCGGGGTTGATCAAGCTAGCGAAACGGTTGCCAGCGCCCCATGAGCGTGGCACGTAAGTCATGCTGTACATGACATGCGTGTCATGATTTTCATGCTATCTCGCGTTTTTATGTTCACCACACTGTCAAGACGCGCAATACCAATTTCGGGGTAGATCAAGCTAGCGAAACGGCCGCCAGCGCCCCATGAGCGTGGCACGTAAGTCATGCTTTACATGACATGCGTGTCATGATTTTCGTGTTAACTCGTGTTATTTATGTTCGTCACGCAGTCATGACGCGCAATACCAATTTCGGGGTAGATCAAGCTAGCAAAACGGCCGCCAGCGCCCCATGATCGTGGCACGTAAGTCATGCTGTACATGATATGCGTGTCATGATTTTCGTGTTAACTCGTGTTATTTATGTTCGTCACGCAGTCACGTCGCGCAATTCCAATTTCGGGGTAGATCAAGCTAGCGAAACGGCCGCCAGCGCCCCATAAGCGTGGCACGTAAGTCATGCTGTACATGACATGCGTGTCATGACTTTCGTGTTAACTCGTGTTATTTATGTTCGTCACGCAGTCACGTCGCGCAATTCCAATTTCGGGGTAGATCAAGCTAGCGAAACGGCCGCCCGCGCCCCATGAGCGTGGCACGTAAGTCATGCTGTACATGACATGCGTGTCATGACTTTCGTGTTAACTCGTGTTACTTACGTTCGTCACGCAGTCACGTCGCGCAATACCAATTTCGGGGTAGATCAAGCTAGCGAAACGGCCGTCCGCGCCCCATGAGCGTGGCACGTAAGTCATGCTGTACATGACATGCGTGTCATGATTTTCATGCTAACTCGCGTTTTTATGTTCATCACACAGTCATGACGCGCAATACCAATTTCGGGGTAGATCAAGCTAGCAAAACGGCCGCCAGCGCCCCATGATCGTGGCACGTAAGTCATGCTGTACATGATATGCGTGTCATGATTTTCGTGTTAACTCGTGTTATTTATGTTCGTCACGCAGTCACGTCGCGCAATTCCAATTTCGGGGTAGATCAAGCTAGCGAAACGGCCGCCAGCGCCCCATGAGCGTGGCACGTAAGTCATGCTGTACGTGACATGCGTGTCATGATTTTCGTGTTAACTCGTGTTATTTATGTTCGTCACATAGTCATGACGCGCAATACCAATTTCGGGGTAGATCAAGCTAGCGAAACGGCCGCCAGCGCCCCATGAGCGTGGCACGTAAGTCATGCTGTACATGACATGCGTGTCATGATTTTCATGTTAACTCGTGTTATTTATGTTCCCTACACAGTCACGTCGCAAGATACCAATTCCGGGTAGATCAAGCTAGCGAAACGGCCGCCCGCGCCCCATGAGCGTGGCACGTAAGTCATGCTGTACATGACATGGGTGTCATGATTTTCGTGTTAACACGTGTTATTTATGTTCGTCACACAGTCATGACGCGCAATACCAATTTCGGGGTAGATCAAGCTAGCGAAACGGCCGCCAGCGCCCCATGAGCGTGACACGCAAGTCATGCTGCACATGACATGCGTGTCATGACTTTCGTGTTAACTCGTGTTACTTATGCTCGTCACACAGTCACGTCGCGCAATACCAATTTCGGGGTAGATCAAGCTAGCGAAACGGCCGCCCGCGCCCCATGAGCGTGGCACGTAAGTCATGCTGTACATGACATGCGTGTCATGATTTTCATGTTAACTCGTGTTATTTATGTTCCTTACACAGTCACGTCGAAGATACCAATTTTGGTGTATATCAAGCTTGCGAAACCGCCGCCAGCGCATCATGAGCTTGGTACGTAAGTCATGCTGTACATGACATGCGTGTCATGATTTTCATGTTATTTCGTGTGTTATTTATGTTCGTCACACAGTCACGTCACGTAATACCAATTTCGATGTAGATCAAGCCAGCGAAACGGCCGCCCGCGCCCCATGAGCGTCGCACGTAAGTCATGCTGTACATGACATGCGTGTCATGATTTTCATGCTAACTCGTGTTATTTATGTTCCTTACACAGTCACGTCGCAAGATACCAATTTTGGTGTATATCAAGCTAGCGAAACGACCGCCAGCGCACCATGAGCGTGGCATGTAAATCATGCTGTACATGACATGCGTGTCATGATTTTCATGTCATGACTTGTCATTTATGTTCAACATACAGTCATGTTACGCCATACCAACTTTGGTGTACATTCGATTAACCAAGCGACCAGGAGAGCACAAAGTCGTAGGCGGCTAGATAGATAGATAGATAGATAGATAGATAGATAGATAGATAGATAGATAGATAGATAGATAGATAGATAGATAGATAGATACGCTCAAAGTCGCAGAAGTTCGCTAAGAAATGCTTCGCATTTAATATAACTGAAAGGGAACAAGATACGCAGAAAACAATAAATAACGTCATCGTCATTTGGGGTGTTTATACGTGTTTCAAAATGTACACGTGGTGCACGGAGTTATTTATAGTTTTCCAGCAGAGCTGTTATGCTGGAAGTTTGCCATATGCGTCCTAGAAAGAAAATTATCACCATCGCGAGCCACCATGCGCTCTCTTCGTACTCTTCTTCATATGCCGCTTCGCTCCGAGAACATGTGCGCCTGTTTGTCCGACGTGGGACGCAAGAATTCTGATGGGCGAGAGAACCAGTACAGAGAGATGAAAAGAGCGAGAAAGAAAGAGAAAGATTTTTCGCCAAAAATTCCTTCGCGAGCGGGATACGAACCCGCATACCCACTATCCCAAGGAGAGCGTCCTAACCATTCGGCTATTGAGGCACGCTAGCATAGAATAGCATAGCCTTGTATAGTATAGTATAGCAAAAGGGTGGGAAAGGGAAGTAAGGCTCAGAAGCAGGGAAAGGAGGAGGGGAGGACAAGTACAAAGCGAGAAAGAGAGAGAGCAAAAGAAAGAGAAGAAAGTGATAGAAGGCGTGAGAACGAGTGCAGAGTAAGAAAGAGAGACAGGGAAATAGACAGAGAGGGAAAGAGATAGCAAGAAACAGATACAAAAAAGATCGAAAAAAAGAGAGAGAAAGCACAGGCATACACTGAAAGGGTGGGTAAAGAGAGATGACAGGCTAAAAGCTTAGCCATGCCAGGACCAGCTAGGTGCCCAGCAGCTCTACTGTCCCCCAGAATAAGAGCTCATCGTACCCAGTATGTGCGGTCAACTGTTCCCACAGCGAGGCCCTTTTGTCAAGGAATTACCGTAGATTACAGCTTAATTGTTAACGTAACATGCGCCAAAAAAACGTAGATATTTGCTACTTAAAAAGCCTTGCTGTAGATTTCATGTTCGGGCAACACCACCTGGATTTTTGGCTAGAGCCCCTGTCGGGCCCGATCTGAACTCGAGCCGGGCAGGGTAGGTGAAATTCTTTCTCGGGTTCCGGCCGGACCTGGGTCTCGCTTTTGAGCCACCGGGCCGGGTTCGGGCGGGTAAACTTCAACGCGTGCCGTGACCGGGCCGGGCCCGGGCCGAGAATCACGGCCCGTCCAGGGCTCTAAACTGAGCTCCGTACTGTCACTAAACCTTGAACGCTTGTGATTGAGTCATTTCGACATTGACAACAATCTTACGCTGCGGCTTCATGCAAAGAATTAAAACCCCAGTGGGGGGCATGTGCAAATAGCCATACTTCATGTGCGTCTCTCTCGCAGGGGCAAAGAAGTTCATCGACAGCATGCTGAACACGGAGGCCATGAAGAGCATCGGCGTCAAGCCCTGGCACGTTACGTTCCCTCCGTGCGCCAAGGCAGGAAGTCAGTGGAGTGAGGAGTACATCGCGTGCCTGTTCGAGAACTTCGCACAGACAGTGTGGCATATCTGTTGCACCGTGGCCATGGGTGCGCACCCCGAGGCAGTGGTGGATGAACGCCTGAGGTTCGCATGGCTACAGCTGTATGCATGGGTCTTGGGGGCCCGTGCGGCATGGTGGTGGGCGAGGGGGTGTAGCTTGTGGGAGGCCCCTCTTGGTACCAATGGCTGCATGTGCGCGTCTAGTCAGTGAGCGGACGGATGTCCTGTCGCTGGCACATCGTGCTGTCAGCGGGCTTCTTTTGTGCAACGTGGGCACTAAACCGTGTCGCGCTCCTCCGCATCCCACAGTCAGCCTCGTTGATGTATTCAAGTGCGCTTATGCGGGCTGTTAGGGATGGGTAAGAACGTGTTTGTGAGGCTCGCAGACGCTAAAGCACACTCTCTACTCTGCAAAGTGGCGCCCTTGACTATAAAAGTTTACTGCACGATATAAACGAGCCGATTTATGCTGATTTCAGAGAGTCCAAGTGTCGGAACGATGGTATTTTGACTCAGAGCTGGATATCTCAATCATTTGATCACGAGACGAGTTCAGTAATGCATTTTGCCGACCAATAAACTTGTGAATTTCCCCACAGGTTGCCCTCCAAGGACCCAACAGATAAAGGCTCTCAGCGCAGTAAAAAATGAATACAGTTAGGAAACCCCCGTATTCATCGGAACTCAGCTGCGCAACCCCACTCCACACTGCAAATCCACTAACAATTGCACTGCTGGCGTGAGCATATGCATAGCTGTCATACGCGAGTGTTAGACGCCTCCGAAAAAATTCTTAGACAACTCCACGTGAAAGAAGTTTTCGACACGTTTTAGCAAAGCAGTGTGCTGTACCTGTTTGTTCCTGTCGTGATATTTAGAGTGTGAAAATGGGTCAGAGCAAATAGGAAAGAGATATAACCACGCCCTTTGACAGACGGCCTGCCTGAAACGAATTTGTGCCGCCTCCTTCACGCAAGCGCTATAAAGCCAAACTATCACGAAGCCTGGTCGAATAATATCAAGTGCTTCCATGAAAGGGTGCCGCGGATGTTTCACTGTGCGAGGATACAAGTGAAATTACGATCCCAAATTTCACATTTCAGCTGAGTTTATTCATCCATCTATCCATCCACCCCTGTTACATGCCCTGCATGCAGATATACTCGACACTACACCCTCCTCTACATGTGTCCTCCATGAGCTCTCCACAAAGGGTATTTTCTACACGATGCAAGTGCATCATGCACTGAAGGCAAAATAAACGATATACATTAGCATTCACGAAGAAAGCTAATCGCCGCATGTCACAATCGTTAGGTTACTCATTGCCAAATGCGCAAAAAAAGACACACCAGGTTGTAAGGCGAGTGAACCTCAAGTTGGATCAGTGAAGATGTGGGCGAGTTGCGGGTGCCAATTAGGCCGGAGTCATGGTACGATCCCGCACATCCGTCATGTGAGGGGAGTTGCGAAAGGGCCGGACTAAAATTCTTTACTGCGCATTCATCGAACTCCATCCAATTTTTAAGGTGAAGGAATACGTGGGTGGTGGCAGTGGTAAAGTGTTGCATTTTAGGAGTGCACAGTTTTCAGGACTTCAGAGGCGTTCAGGCACGGGCTAGTTGGTGTACGATCTTAACAACCTCCCAAAAACACAGGACAAAAAAAAAAATGAAAATGAAAAGCTCGCAGGCTAAGCGCTTCTCGACTGCTGACATTAAATTTCAACAATTATTGTTATTAGAATAAGCGCTTGGGTACTGGTCAACTTAATAGGTTGGAAGCATAACCGTGACTCCAATGCAATCGATTACAATAATATTGCTTTTACAGGAAACTGTACCGAAAAATATTTAGACTACGTACTCACATCTCCGTGCCATGGGTACATATTTAACAAAAGCCAGCACTCGTTCTACTGATCGCCTCGGTAATTTTAATGACGGAGCTGTTTATTAAATTAATGATACTTGGGGTTTAGCGTCCCAAAAGCATGATATGCTTATGAGAGACGCCGTATAATTTAACGTGCACCTCAGCCTAACTACACAGGCCTCAAGCATTTTTGCCTCCAGCGAAAATGCGGCCGCCGAGGCCGGCACTTCATCGCACCAACTTCGGGTCAGCAGTCAACCATGATGACCACTAGACCACCGTGCTGTTTTAACTCGAGGTTCGGCTACAAACCGTTCGCAGACACTCACTTAGCTCTGACGTCACTGGACATTGCCTAGCAACCATCATGCACGTCTTCACCAAGCAACGCATTGGAGGAAGGAGAGGAGGTGAGGAGAAATGGAGAGGAGGAGGAGAATGAATAAATAAAACGAAATAACCGTTCTTGGCCGGCAGGCATTCAAACCCGGGTACCCACGGGCCAAACGCGAGAGTCGTCACCACTCGGCTGTCCAGGCACGCTATCAGAGCAAGCATTTATGGCAACCATGTGATTGCATTGCTATGGACGAGAGAACGAGAAACAGATAGACAGCATAGCATAGCCATGTTTAGTATGGCATAGCAAGGTAGTGGGAGAAGTGAATGAGAAGTGCGTAGCTACACCGATATTTTACATGTCCGGCCACCTCTAGAACTTCTCGGGCAGTGCGTGTCTCTTCCAATGATTGTGAAAAGTAGTGTGCGTTTCGTTGTGTGAGAGCATCTTATTTCCGTCACTTTACTTGCACAGGGTCCGTGGCGAAAGTAACGGGTCTGCGTGTGGCCGATGCTTCTGTGATGCCGGACATCGTGGCCGCCCACACAAACGCGCCGAGCATGATGATTGGCAGCAAAGCAGCAGCCATGATTATAGAGGACTACGCTGCATTACAGTGAGGCGTAGCAAGCGCTGTCATAGGATCACGACTGCGGCCGTGGAGCGACAGTGTCATCGGCAATTATGGGAGTGCATTTTTGAACACCGCGCAGAAAGGCAGCGTTGAAGCAATCCCCCACACGACGTCGAAATAAAGAAAATGTGTTGTCTACACTTGAATGCAGCCGTTTTCTTTGCTAAATAAACTAGCTGAAAATATAAACCAGCCATGAAGACGACGGACAAAGGAGAGAAGTGGCACACACAACGACTGGACTATCAACTGTTCTTTATTAGCAAGCAACATCATCCAGGAAAACCAGGGGTGCATGCGCTGTTCAATAACAAAAGCGGCCTACTTGAAAACAGAGATTCTAACGCCAAAGTGAGAAGAACCCACATTCCTTCTGCATCGGCGATATGGATGTAGTGCTTACACAATTGTCACGGTGCATGTTGATATGATAAGTAGAGACCGTATTTTAGGCAAATGCCTACTCTGTTGTCGTTATCAGTCGGCGATTGGCGGTTCGCGCTCGGTGGTGAAAGCCGATATTGTCGTCTGTCTTTGTGGGCGCTACGTTGTCGGCGTCATCACGCTAATTTTGAATCTTCAGGGTCTATACGCCACGTGGTGTGAAAAACCGTGAACTAGAAGCGATGTCCCGAATTGCTGGGTATGTTTAACGTTATCGCGTTGAGAGACCGGGGCGTCCATGCAAGCTAGCTTCTAAACCGCATTAACGGAAGTGTCAAGCGACGTGCAAAAAATGCGCCTTCCTAAAGGCGCGTTTCGCTCCGCCTAAGGGAGAAGCATGCGCACGGCTATGGGTAGTCGTGTCGAAGGCGGCGGCGGCATCTGGAAGCACAGAACAAATGTGAACTTTTTACGACCCGCGTTGGCACGGCCCGCTCTGACTTTTTCACTTTCTTTTCTCTTCCCAAGTGTGAATGCGCCCTAAGGGAGCTGTGATGCTCTATAAGCTTAATATTCAGGGAGCGGACAGTCTGGCTATTGTATCCCCAATAAAATGAAAAAAGAAATACAGTAGACGGCGTGAAAGCTTGTGAAAAAATGGCGTCCTAGGAATGGCGCTTCACGGCCACCGTTTTTTCTTGTAAGCCATCTTGAGTAGGCGCTTATGCAGAGCCAGGAAAATGACACTGAGCTTGGCACTGCCACTGAGATTGGAATGGAAAACGAGGCATCATAAGTATGACCGTATACTGCTTCTTCCGCCCCGACCTATCTCTGTTTCACTCTCAGCTAACTTTGCTGTGCTGCCATTTCAGTACTTAATTCGCTGTTATGCTGCTGACTTCTGAATAGCTGGCTTCACAAAATTCCTTCACCCGACCGCGCATGCTTTTTTTAATGAGGGGATGAGGCACGACTTGGTCGACGCTTAGCAGATGCAGAAAAAAGCGATGCCCTTTCTAACAAGTTGAGGGTGTCCCGAACAGAAGACTAAAAATACTTTTAGAGATGCATGAATATCCAGCATATCTGCATGTTCTTTACCAATCTCTGAAGCTCTAACACGGAAGTTTACTTGTTTTTAATGGATATTTAAGCAGTGCATCAAGTGAGTAACGACGTTTTATTGTTTAGGGTATTCCAACACGCATGCGCATTTGTCTTCTTTGTTTTCCGTGTGCGCTGGGAGATTCAAATGGCTCGGTTAGTGAAAAGAATCTTTACACTTAACCAGCGTTCATCGTGTCCGCTTCACCAACTTGCTGCATTGCCTTTCTTGATCCCAACGCCGTCATAGTTGCTCCAAATTTCATTACTTGAGATATACCCTATGTTCGGCCGTGTCGCATGTACTTAAGTTGACCATTGTCCCATGTGCTTTTCATCCTCGAAGATTAAGTCATGAAAACCTAGAAGCCATTGTGGTCAGACGACTGGTGCCGGAAA